>NC_058405.1:12017054-12099981 GCF_002201575.2 Neomonachus schauinslandi
AGGATGTCGACAGTAACTCTCTGGAGTTCCGGTGTCCAACAAGTGCGAGAGTCCGCTCAGTCGCGGAGAGTTGCGCTGTCCAGCTGCCCCCCTCTCCTACGTCGATCCCGCGCGGAACCCCCTCAAGCGCCGTGTGCCGTGGTCACCGGGTCCCACCCTTCCACACCACGCTGGCAGGTGGTCAGATCCCAGACGTGGCGAGTCTAAGGCTGAGCGACCTTGCTCCCCAAACTTCTGCCTTAGCGGCCTTCCAGACCTAGCCATTTCATTTTTTCTCTCTTGCAAAATGAAATTAATCTTTACTAAGGCAAAGTCATGTTTTTTTGAATGAGCTTGAGCCTGAAAACTTTAATTTTATATTATGTAGTTATTAAAGAATACGTATTATGGGGAAATTGACCAACTACAAGGCTAAATGAAAAGGACAGGCTACACAACGGTATGGCATACTTTAAAAAGAAGATACTTTTTGAGTGCTTGTAAGGGCCAGGAGCTGAGCTAAATCTGGAATTTGTGGAAGAATAAAACACAATTCCTGCCTTTAAGAAGAGGTGCCAGTGACCCAAAATTTTATCACTGATTTATTGCTAGAAGGCAAAAGCATACGTGACTTATTTTCCTTAGGCTTTTCTTTGTTTTGCAGAAGCTGTTGGTAGGCAACAAAACCGGTAGCCAACATAGGTCACTGGTTCTCAAAGTAAGTGTGGCCACCCCACCCCAATTTAGGGAATCCAGACAGGCCACAACTATTTTCATAATTAAGACCTTTTTTTTTTTTTTTACTCTTATTCACTCAGGAGTATACAGTGGAGTTGCCGGTTGATCAATGCATCCTGTTACAAAAACATGCGTGGGTAAGATCAATTCAAACTGCAAGATAAACCAATACATTTTAGTATAACAGTACAAAAAGCTCATTGATAGGGTTTCAGATTTCTCATTGCAACTAATCTTTAATAAACTCCCGCTTGTTAAGTTATGCTGTAGTGACCAAAATGTCCATATTATCTGAAATGACTTAAATTGCTTCCTTTTCCAACTACAAAGCTGTGTGAGGCCAGATTTTCTTCATGTATTTCAAATGAAACAACATATCACAACAAACTGAAAGCAGAAGCAGATATGAGGATCCCGCTGTCTTCTGTAAAGCCAGATCTTCGACATTTGCAAAAATGTGCAATAATGCTATTTTTCCCCATAATTGTTTGCTTGGGAATGTGCAGCAATTTTTCACAAAAATATATTAATGTGCAATGGGTATGTTATTGTTATTTTTAAACGAATTCCGAACAGTTTTTAAATTTTTCTGTCTCTTAATTTCTAATATATCTAATAGATATAACCCATGTTAGCAAAAGCTCTTGTAGTTCTCGATTATCTTTGAGAGTTCTGAAGAAATCCCAAGATAAAAGGTTTGAGAACTGCTGAGATAGGAGATAAAGCATTCTGAAGTTTGGAAAAACAGACAAAAAACCCTTCACTTATTTATGTTCAATTCTGCAACATTGTTAACTAAATGCACAGTAACTTAATACAGTATGCAGACCTTGCTTGAGAGTATTTTCAGTGATCAGTACCTTGAGTGTACATCTACTCTGCACTCAGAACCCGGACGTGTTAACTAGTAGAAAGCTGTAGGTTTGTCTTCTAAGAAGCAAGTATTGTCCTTGGATGGGCAGCTTCAGCTTCACCTGGGATCTTGTTTGGACTAGAGAGTGCCAGGCCCTACCCCTAGACCTATTACAGCTGCGTTTAACAAGACCCTCAGGTGATTTGTATGCACAAGTCTGAGAAGAAGTAGTGCAGTGATTCTCAACAGAGGGCAGTTTTTGGCCTCCAGAGGAGGCCAAATTTGGAGACATTTTTGGTGTTACAGTTGTGAGAGGGGTCCACTACTGGCATCTAATGCGCAGATGGGATGCTGCTAAACACCCTACAATACACAGGGCCGCCTGCCACAATGAACTCTCCTGTGCGCCTGGATGGCTCAGTGGGTTAAGCATCTCACTCGATCTCAGCTCAGGTTTTCATCTCAGGATTATGAGTTCAAGCCCTGAAAAAAAAAAAAAAATTCTCCTGCCCAAAATGTCAATAGTGTGAGGTTGAGAACTCCTACACTGGTGTGATTTAGCCAACGATTATCATACAATCCCAGCTTGCTCAGTGTATATCATTTCTTCTTTTTATCACCACCATATCAAATTTATTATTCCAGTGGTACTAATACAGCTGGATGCTCAGTGTATATCATTTCTAAAGTCCTTGCCTGTATTCCACCTTGTCTCTTCTCTAGATTGTATTATGGAGAATTAATTCTGTCAATTACTAGGCATCATCATTTGCCTTGCCATGTCTTGCTGAATCTGCTTTCTACATTGGGGTAAGAGTGGTAAGTTTGAAAGAGTAAGCCCCTAGCAGGCAGGGAATGTATCTTACCAAATGTATCCTACCCATTTTGCGTCTCTTGGTGTGAAGGCATTGTCTTCCTTTCATGAAATAAAACACAGCATCTCTAAGGATTTAACATTAGAAAGCAAATCTCCAGGGGAGTCCTAGGGGAAGGTTGCTGATCAAACATCCCTGACATATGCTTTTCCTGTAGATTTCAGCTTGCCTTTAGCACAATGTTCCTTTCCTAGAGCAGAGCTAGAAAGAATTTTTCTTAAAGTTTACCAACAGTAGAAGGGGCCAACAACAACCAAATTAAGAACCACAGACTTCCAAAGTACCAAGTTCTGATCATAGGACAGCTACTGTGCCTTAAGCTTGTAAATCACATTCTATTTCCATATTCAGGCTGAGGACCACCTTTCCAAATCCCCAGGGATTGTAGTCAGCAACCTTTTGGAGAAATCAGTAGATAATGACTCGGGTTGATGGTCAGTCCTTGGATGAAGTAGCCTTTATACTGCATCAAAAGCATTTTCAGCATATAATATCTATGAAACTAATATTTATGAGAAAATAGGTCTGGAGGCTTTTTAAAGAATTAGTTACGTCTTTTTACTGATTCAATAATATTCGTAACAGCTGTCTACCGAGCAGGGAGCATTTTGGAAATCCGTTAAGTGTATTTTGGGTTGTCACAATGAATTGGAGGATCCTGCATGGGGTCCAGTAAATGCCAAACACAATCCTTTTACCAAAAAAAAAAGAATCGTTCTCTTTCCTAACCTGAATGTTTTACCCTCCAACCTCATGCTTCTTATGTAGGTAAAAGTCTATTTGTATTTATCTGAATCTAGAACCAATTCCATTTCACATGTAAACATGTGCTTGGTAGAGTTTTAATTCATGCTGAATTTTGCAGGAACGCAACTAGTTACTGTTTCAGTTGTTATTTGGAACTTAATCAAGAGTTGTTCACCAATTCAACAACTCTGCTTGTTGCACTGAAGTCACCAGTACCAATTTACATGGGTGGCTGATGCACTCTTAGTGATTCTGTAGCTTTCAAAAAGATGTACAAACCTAGCCCTTATTATAAAAATACTACATATAATGCGAAATATTAAGAAAAGGTGTTGAGAATACTCCATTGAATATTTGAAAGTGTCCATATGCACAACATAGTTTTTTTCTAATTCATTTAGATGAATCCACCAAGATTAAGCGAATATTATATAAAGACACAGAGTTGGCAAAGGTAGAAACTTCAGAGATTTAAGGAGAGTTTGAAATTCATAAGACCATCCCTGAAATGTTTCTTTTAAAACCTAATCTGAAAGATATAGGTACCATTTCTTATAGAATGACATAAATTATAGCAATCTGTGGTAATCCAAACAATATGGGAAGAAAATTATTTTTACCAGTCATATAAAAGGTTACTAATTATGAGAGTAAGAAATTTTAAAGATTTCTTCTATTCTGTTGAGCAATAATATTGTATGTAGAAGGATCTACGAGAAATCCAAAGAGCTGAAAAATAGGCCATGAAGTGATCTACAAACAGAAGAATATCTGTTGCAAATGAACGCAAGTAACCTACATAATAATGAAACTTTGCTGACCACAAATCCCAGGATTCATGGGATAAAAACATTGAGCAGGAAATGTACTTCCATATGTATAGACAATGGATACTTGGAGTTGTGAAAATGTGAAATTCTTTTTTTTTAAATTTTTTTTTTTTTTTTAAGATTTTATTTATTTGCGAGAGAGACAATGAGAGACAGAGAGCATGAGAGGGAGGAGGGTCAGAGGGAGAAGCAGACTCCCTGCTGAGCAGGGAGCCTGATGCGGGACTCGATCCCGGGACTCCAGGATCATGACCTGAGCTGAAGGCAGTCGCTTAACCAACTGAGCCACCCAGGCGCCCCGAAAATGTGAAATTCTTAAAAATTATTTCACAGGAAATTTTGTCCATTTCCAATGTCCTTTTGCAACAGATGGTCAGTGAGTAATCTGGGTTGATAAACAACTGGAAAGTAGCAACAGCCTTGTTAGTGAGTCTTTGAATTTTTCATTGACGACCTCAGTCACCAAAAATCTTAGTGAAAGACCCACAAATCAATGAATCCTATCAGTGCTATTGATAGAATTCAAATTAATACCTTAAATATAAGATTACTTTGTAATCTTTACAGAGACTGAAAAGGAGTTTGACTGCCTTATACTACCTATGAAATAAGATAGTATTCCAAAGAAAATTGTTTTAAAATACTTTATTTGTTCTTTGATACTAACATGCAACTTCTGTTTCAATCAATGAAAAATTACTAATATCAAAATGTTAAAAAGTGATTTGATGTATATATCATACGTGCCAGAAATGTTAAATGAAGTCTTTAAACTGCAAGTAAATAAGATTAAGATTACTAAAGAGGAAGGAATTATCACGAAATTTTTCAACAAATTTATGTCATTTTAAGAGATGCTTTCTTGCCCAGAATTTTCACAGTTCTCATATCTGTAGCAGATAAGACTACGTAGGTCTAAAATACTGGTGTGGGATTGTATTGCTAATTTTCATGCTACTTAAAAACATATAATGGGGGCGCCTGGCTGGCTCAGTCGTTAAGCGTCTGCCCTCGGCTCAGGTCATGATCCCAGGGTCCTGGGATCGAGCCCCGCATCAGGCTCCCTGCTCCGCGGGAGCCTGCTTCTCCCTCTCCCGCTCACCCTGCTTGTGTTCCCTCTCTCGCTGTGTTTCTCTCTGTCAAATAAATAAAATCTTTTTTTTTTTCAAAAACCCACTTTATTTTTTTTTGTAGTTTTTAATTTTATTATATTATGTTAGTCACCATACAGTACATCATTGGTTTTTGATGTGGTGATCCACGATCCATTGTTTTCGTATAACACCCAGTGCTCCATGCAGTACATGCCCTCCTTAATACCCATCACCGGGCTAACCAATCCCCCCTCCCCCCTCCCCTCTAGAACCCTGTTTGTTTCTCAGGTCCATAGTCTCTCATGGTTCATCTCTCCCTCCAATTCCCCCTCCCCATTTTTCCCTTCCTTCTCCTAATGTCCTCCATGTTATTCCTTATGTTCCACAAATAAGTGAAACCATATGATAATTGACTTTCTCTGCTTGACTTATTTCGCTTAGCATAATCTCCTCCAGTCCCATCTTGGGTATTCATCTTTTGATGTAAAAGTTGGGTATTCATCTTTTCTGATGGCTGAGTAATATTCCATTGTATATATGGACCACATCTTCTTTATCCGTTCATCTGTTGAAGGGCATCTTGGCTCTTTCCACAGTTTGGCTATTGCGGACATTGCTGCTATGAACATTGGGGTGCATATGGCCCTTCTTTTCACTACATCTGTGTCTTTGGGGTAAATACCCAGTAGTGCAATTGCTGGGTCATAGGATAGCTCTGTTTTTAAATTTTTGAGGAACCTCCACACTGTTTTCCAAAGTGGCTGTACCAAGTTGCATTCCCACCAACAGTGTAAGAGGGTTCCCCTTTCTCCACAACCTCTCCAACATTTGTTGTTTCTTTCCCTGTCCATTTTGGCCATTCTAACTGGTATAAGGTGGTATCTCAGTGTGGTTTTGATTTGGATTTCCCTGATGGCTAATGATGATGAACATTTTTTCATGTGTCTGTTAGCCATTTGTATGTCTTCTTCGGAGAAGTGTCTGTTCATCTCTTCTGCCCACTTTTTGACTTGATTATTTGTTTTTTGGGTGTTGAGTTTGAGAAGTTCTTTATAGATTTTGGATACCAGCCCTTTATCTGTAGTGTCATTTGCAAATATCTTGTCCCATTCTGTGGGTTGCCTCTTTGTTTTGTTGACTGTTTCCTTTGCTGTGCAGAAGCTTTTTATCTTGATGAAGTCCCAAAAGTTCATTTTTGCTTTTGTTTCACTAGCTTTTGGAGATGTATCTTGAAAAAAGTTGCTGTGGCCGATGTCAAAGAGGTTACTGCCTATGTTCTCCTCTAGGATTTTGATGGATTCCTATCTCACATTGAGGTCTTTCATCCACTTTGAGTTTATCTTTGTGAGTGGTGTTAGAGAATGGTCGCGTTTCATTCTTCTGCATGTGGCTGTCCAATTTTCCCAGCACCATTTATTGAAGAGACTGTCTTTTTTCCATTGCATGTTTTTTCCTACTTTGTCAAAGATTATTTGACCATAGAGTTGAGGGTCCATATCTGGGTTCTCTATTCTGTTCCATTGGTCTGTATGTCTGTTTTTGTGCCAGTACCATGCTGTCTTGGTGATCACTGATTTGTAACATAGCTTGAAATCGGGCAACGTGATGCCCCCAGCTTTGTTTTTCTTTTTCAACATCTCCTTGGCGATTCGGGGTCTTTTCTGATTCCATACAAATTTTAGGATTGTTTGTTCCAGCACTTTGGAAAGTGTCATTGGAATTTTGATCGGGATGGCATTGAAGGTCTAGATTGCTCTGGGTAGCATAGACATTTTAACAATGTTTATTCTTCCGATCCATGAGCATAGAATATTTTTCCATCTTTTTGTGTCTTCTTCAATTTCTTTCATGAGTGTTTTGTAGTTCCTAGAGTATAGATCCTTTACCTCTTTGGTTAGGTTTATTCCGAGGTATCTTACGGTTTTTGGTGCTATTGTAAATGGAATCGTTTCTTTAATTTCTCTTTCTACGGTTGCGTTGTTAGTGTATAAGAAAGCAACTGATTTCTGTGCATTGATTTTGTATCCTGCCACATTACTGAATTGCTGGATGAGTTCTAGTAATTTGAGGGTGGAGTCTTTTGGGTTTTCCACATAAAGTATCATGCCGTCTGCGAAAAGAGAGAGTTTGACTTCTTCTTTGCCAATTTGAATACCTTTTATTTCTTTTTGGTGTCTGATTGCTGTTGCTAGGACTTCTAGCACTATGTTGAACAACAGTGGTGAGAGTGGGCACCCTTGACGTGTTCCTGATCTTAAGGGAAAGGCTCTCAGCTTTTCCCCATTGAGGATGATATTCGCTGTGGGTTTTTCATAGATGGATTTTATGAGCTTGAGGAATGTTCCCTCTATCCCTATACTCTGGAGAGTTTTAATCAGGAAAGGATGTTGTATTTTGTCAAATGCTTTTTCTGCATCAATTGAGAGGACCATATGGTTCTTCTCCCTCCTCTTATTAATGTGTTCTATCACATTGATTGATTTGCGAATGTTGAACCACCCTTGCATCCCGGGGATAAATCCCACTTGGTCGTGGTGGATGATCCTTTTAATGTATTGTTGGATCCTATTAGCTAGGATTTTGTTGAGGATTTTGGAATCCACATTCATCAGGGATATCGGTCTGAAATTCTCCTTTTTGATGGGGTCTTTGCCTGGTTTGGGGATTAAGGTAATGCTGGCCTCATAGAATGAGTTTGGAAGTTTTCCTTCTGTTTCTGTTTTTTGAAACAGCTTCAGTACAATAGGTATTATTTCTTCTTTGAATGTTTGGTAGAATTCCCCAGGGAATCCATCAGGCCCTGGACTCTTGTTTTTTTGGGAGGTTTTTGATCACTGCTTCAATCTCGTTACTGGTTATTGGCCTATTCAGGTTGTCAGTTTCTTCCTGTTTCAGTCTTGGCAGCTTATAGGTTTCCAGGAAGGCCTCCATTTCATCCAGATTGCTCAGTTTATTGGCATATAGTTGTTGATAATAATTTCTAATAATTGTTTCTATTTCCTTGGTGTTAGTCATGATCTCTCCCCTTTCATTCATAATTTTATTAATTTGGGTCCTTTCTCTCTTCTTTTGGATAAGTCTGGCCACTGGTTTATCCATCTTATTAATTCTTTCAAAGAACCAACTTCTAGTTTCGTTGATCTGATCTACTGTGTTTCTGGTTTCTAATTCATTGATTTCTGCTCTAATTTAATTCTCTTCTAATGCGTGGCTTAGGTGTCATTTGTTGCTTTTTCTCTAGTTCTTAAATAAATAAAATCTTAAAAAAAAACATATAATGGTTAGATCTAGAGATTAGTGTGGATTTATATTATCATATTAGGTGATTAGTCCACTTGAAAATGATGCAACACATTAGCTAATTTGCAGGAAATGTTAATTGACCTAAAACGTGATTTGGGGGGACGTCCGTCTTCAACATTATTTTTTAGAGTATTCCCCACTGCACATTTAGGTGCAGAGGAGCAATTCCTGCCGAAGCAACAAAATTTAACAGAACATTTGAGATTTCTTTTAATAGAATTAGAACCTCATCAATTAATTAAAAAAATATTTCAGATGATCACCATCTGTTTTAGCTTGGGTCTCACCAAAGGCAGACTTTGAGACAAAGTTTCAAGTTGTCTTGAAGCTGCCCTAGGAAAGACCGGTGGGAGAATGGGAAGTGAGACAAGGAAAGGAAGGGTAGCCTCCCTCGGGAGGCAGTCCCAGAGGGCTGCCCGCGGGCCATGCAGTTTCCCAGCACTGGCAGCCCATCCTGTGAAGGAGCAGAGGCTGCGGTGGTAGGGCAAGACTGCAAGCTAAGAGCTGCAATGGGGGGCAGGGGGCGCCTGGAGGGCCCAGTCGGTTAAGCGAGGCATCAGGTCATGATCCCAGGGCCCTGGGATGGAGCCCTGCATTGGGCTCCTTGCTCAGTGGGGAGCCTGCTTCTCCCTCTGCCCTTTGATCCTCCCCTGCTCATGCTCTCTCTCTCAAATAATTAAAATCTTAAAAAAAAAAAAAGCTGCAATTAGGAAGTAAGCCTCCACGAGGGTTAAGGCTTGGGGCATAGGCTGATACCATTCTGCTCACGGGTTTCACACTCCTAATTGTGTATGGAGATTATGGTGCAAGGAGGGGGGGTTGGGAAGTGATATGGTTGGTTTACCTTTTCCTTCTGGTCTTCCTCCAGTATCCACGCTAGCCCATTACCTTATTTCTCTAGAGCTTTTTTCTTTTTCTGATTCATCTCTGTTTCCCATCACATATCAAAGGATGGAGTCTCCTGGATCTAAGTTCTAGAGATGGAGCGCATGCCCTAACGTGTGGTGGGATTTCAGAATAGGAGATCAGTTTTCTGTTGCTTCACCACTACCCATAAGGAAGTATTTTTAAATCATTCATGTAGAGCCTGTCACATTTGTGAGACAATCACACTTCCTCATCTTCTCCACCCAGACCATCTGCTCTTTCTCGGAGCTAAGTTAACGTTACTTCTCCTATGTCCATACAACCATGTCCCATCTGTTCGCACCAGACAGGCACTTAACTTGTCCTGCACTGGTTTTTATTCTGCTCTGCATCATCCTTCTGCCCTCTCATTTTTCTCTGCATCCTGCATGGCATCACTTCCGACCTCCTTACTTCTATATACCGTACAAACTAACATACTTACAGATGGTTGCAAGTGTTGTGCCTCCAAGGTAGTCACACCCAAACACAAACGGGTCAAAATAAAAATCAAAACATAATAAAAATATGTATCATTTCATTGCAAATTTTCCCCTTGTTTCTTTGCATCAACATTAGGATGTTATATTGAGTATTAAAATGATGTATAGCATATTTTCCTTGAGTTTCATTAAGGGTATTAAAGACAGAATTGCAGAATATTTGTTACAAAAGTAAGGGTTGGGTCACTTAGGATTGAGAGCCATTATGCTAGATGTACACCATTATACCATGCATACATATGACAAAATGTAATTGGGTTTTCAGTGGCCTGATGTGAATAAAGATAACGCAGTCTTCGTAATCTTCAAAATTATACATCAGATTACATTACATAAAAGACATTTTCTTATACCTTGTGTTTAGGTATATTACATAAATAGGAGACAAAGAAGCTTTTATTATTCTTAATATGGCCATACGTATTCCATAACTCTAACCATTCGTGAGAATATTTATAATTGTACCAAATAGGATTATTCTGCTCTTTGCCCATTTTTCTTTCCCGAGAGTGGTTTTAATCAAGTGGACAGGATCTTGCTGATAGTCACACTGCAGAGATAAAAGCAAAATGGATTCCTAGCCTCCCACTGCAGTGTTGTTAATATCACACCCCTCGTTTCCGGGCCCACTCAATAGTGAATATTCTCCATGAAAGAGGATAATGGATATAATGCTATTTAGCTTCCGTTCCCCCCAAAGCCCACCTCGAGATAAGAATTTAGGTGCAAATCCCACCTCAGTATTTAAGAGGTGATCCCAGGAAGCATGATGAGGAGCTAGGGAAGAAGGCAGTCAATAATGAGCAGGTCACAGCTGTGGGTGTCGGGAATTAAATCCTACTAAAAACCCTTTTAAGAGACTGAGCAGAGGAGCGCCTGGGTGGCTCAGTTGGTTAAGCGACTGCCTTCGGCTCAGGTCATGATTCTGGAGTCCCTGGATCGAGTCCTGCATTGGGCTCCCTGCTCGGCGGGGAGTCTGCTTCTCCCTCTGACCCTCCTGACCCTCCCCCCTCTCATGTGCTCTCTCTCTCAGTCTCTGCCTCTCAAATAAATAAATAAAAATCTTTAAAAAAAAAAAAAAAAGAGACTGAGCAGAACACACCTCAAAAATGTCTCACCAACAGACAAGAAAGCTGGGCTATTTGCCCAGCAGCCCTCCCTCATTAGATGAGTGTTGCTCCTGGGGGTTATAAACCACCCTGCACTTTCAGCCTGCTTCATGTGTGGACCGAGCACACTCCTGCATCCAGAGAGAGCCCTTAGGCAGAGAGACATAGGTGCTTGTAGGAGAGGGGTCCACCGAAGCTCTAGTGACCTCCAGGATGGACAGAGGATATGGTTGGGACACCAGCAGCATCTGCTAAAAGTGGGGAAAAGGAAGTGAGACCAAATTGCCAATTCCCTTTATCCTATTACCTCAGATCCCAGGACAGGACATTTTTGCAGCGCCAACGTTTTCCTTCTTTTAATTTATATGGCTACTGATTGGTACTACATAAGCGACTTCTCTTGATGTAGCTGCCCTAGATCCTTGCCCAAGTGCAAGCTGGATTTCAGGACATCATCAAAACAGGAAAGATAGGCCAAACATCATAATCCCATCCCCTGACCAGGCTATGTCTTCTTCCCAAACTGCTCAGATGTCTCCTGTCCATCAGAGCAAGGCCACCACCCACAGATCTACTTCCCCCAGGGTTGTGTCAACAAAGTGGGACCCTATCTCTCACATGCTCACTTGTAAGACCTACTCAAAGATGTGAAGGTCAATATCAGCTTAAATGTTTCGTCTTGCTTTCTTGTGCATCTTCATGGCCAGTTTGTGCTGATTGATTCAAACTGATTCAAACTCATGTATTCAACGTAATGTTCTAAAACAAAATGCATCCATTTGATCTTTTATTTCTCCTTTTTTCCAAGGTGAGATAATCACAAAAATACTGTGTCGGAAATTTTTTATTATTCTTATTTCCATTGTTGGTAACATTTATTATTGTAAATCCATAGAAATGCACTTGAAAAGTGCATACACAGGAAGAATGTCACGACCACAGCAGCTAGTGAAAAAGGAACACATGAAAATATTTCAAAATTTCAGAAAATAAGCTAGAAATACAAAGTACTGAAAACTGATCGACTATTCTATGTCACTTAATTTTGCTTATTGATTTTAGCTTTTCTTTTTTTTTAAGGTTTTATTTATTCATTTTAGAGGGACAGAGAGAGAGCATGAGCAGAAAGAGGGAGAAGCAGACTCCCCTGCTGAGCAGGGAGCCTGACATGTGGCTCGATCCCAGGACCCTGGGATCATGACCCAAGCCAAAGGCAGACACTCAACCAACTGAGCCACCCAGGCGCCCCAGATTTTAGCTTTTCTATTTTTTATGGAGAATGAAGCCCAGGGCTCTCTTTTATCTTTCTCAGTGTTATTAGCTGAATTGTGTAGCCAAAAAAGTATATTGAAGTCCTACCCCCAGTGCCTCAGAATGTGGCCTTCACTGCAAATAGGGTCATTGCAGATGTAACTGGTAATGATGAGATCATTATGGAATAGGGTAGGACCTAATCCCACATGACTGGCTCTCCTTATGAGACTCTTACCCAGGGACATCACCCTGTGACAACAGAAGCGGAAATCGCAATGGCTGCCACCGCCAGCCAAGGAACACCAAGGATGGCCAGCAAACACCAGCAGCTGGAAAAGGCAAGGAACAGTCCTACCCTTCAGGTTTCCGTGGGAGCACGGCCCTGCTGACCCCTGGATTTGGGACTGACAGCCTCTGGGACTGTGAGGCACTAAAGTTCTGTTGTTTTAAGCCCCCCACTTTGTGTACTTTTTATGGCAGTCCTAGGCGACACTCAGCTTTTCTCTTTAATTCATATTTTAAAATTCCCTCTTCCATCTGCTATTCACCTGTTTCCCTTTGCACTTCCTTAATTTCTAACTAGGTAAAAGCTATGTTAAGATTTACTTCTGCCCAGCAACCATAGGAACTCGGTTTATGGTGCTCTTTATAGCAACCCCATTGTCCCAAAGGTGACAATTTCTTTGATCTCCCATGTCATGTACAAGATGATAAGATCAGGAACCAAAAATCGCACTGGTAAAATCTTCCCACCCATCATGTCCACCAAATGTAAAATTGCTTTGTTAAGGCTGTGGGTTTGGGTCCGTCCAGCATCAAGGGGAGACTGTCACATGCTCACTCACCTGGCTCCAACCTCCCGCCTTCCCCTGTACCAATCTCTTTCATAGTCCTGACTCACCTTGTACTCCCTCTGCAGATGAATCTGTGGTCCAGTCACTAGGGCCAATTCTGACGTTAGGTAAGGAATGTGAGAGGTTCTGGTCCGCTGCTCTGTGATGGCGGCTGAATTCCACACCCTTGGGCTCCTTTCGCACCTGGCGCATTGCATTCCTTTATAAAAGCAGGTACACTCTACTTGGAGTTCATTGTCTAATTGCCTGTGTCTTCCATGCAATTGCAAGTGGGGCCTGTCTTTCATCTTTGTTTCCCCAAGGCTTAGCATGGTGATTGGCACACAGTAGGCCTTCAACATATATATTCAATTGAATGAGATGAATGAGAGAAAGACAATCAAGCCATACTTGCTGCTCCCCCCTCCATTCTGACAACTGGATGGGCTTCAGATTGTCCAGATATCCAGCGTCTACCTCATGCCCCAATGAGTGGGTAGTGCGGACAAAGGATTTCCAAAACCATTGCAAGATAAATTATGTTCTGGGGCACCTGGCTGGCTCCGTTGGAAGAGCATGCAATGCCTGATCTTGGAGTCATGAGTTCAAGCCCCACACTGGGTGTAGAGATGACTAAAAATAAATCAATAAACCTAAAAAAAAGATAAATTATGTCCTAGGAAAGTCTCAGAAAGTCTACTGGTAGAACCGCTAAACAAAGGGATTTAATATTCCCGTTTATGTTATTTCAGTGGTAGTATGTATGTATAGAAACTGGGGTTGGTTCAAAGGTTAAAGTGAGGTGATCCTTCTGATTTGGCATTTTTAAAATTTTTTAAATTTTTTTTAAAGATTTTATTTATTTATTTGAGAGAGAGAATGAGAGAGAGAGAGCATGAGAGGGGGAGGGTCAGAGGGAGAAGGAGACTCCCTGCTGAGCAGGGAGCCCAATGCAGGACTCGATCCCGGGACTCCAGGATCATGACCTGAGCCGAAGGCAGTCACTTAACCAACTGAGCCACCCAGGCGCCCTTATTATTTTTTTTAAAGATTTTATTTATTTATTTGACAGAGCACACAAGCAGGGGAGTGGAAGGGGGAGAAGCAGGCTCCCCACTGAGCAGGGAGTCCGATGTAGGACTCGATCCCAGGACCCTGGGATCATGACCTGAGGCGAAGGCAAATGCTTAACTGAGCTGCCCAGGTGCCCCTGATTTGGCAATTATTTACGACCTTATGGACATAACTATGGGATTGGAATATTTATTTATAAGGGATTATTCAGCAATGAGTGCCCCACCAGTGGCCAAAAAGATAGGAAAGAATAGCGACCTGAGTTTTCTGAACCAGCAGATAGTAGTCTGTCCTCACCTGCAGGCCAAGGAGGTTCTACCCTGTGTAAATGAGCCAGACCAACTGGGACTCAGATGGACCCTGTGTAAGCGAGCCTGACTCTGAGGAGGAAGGAACGCTCATAGAAGTGGTGGGATCTTGGGGTGCCTGGCTGGCTCAGTCGTTAAGCGTCTGCCTTCAGCTCAGGTCATGATCATAGGGTCCTGGGATCGAGCCCCGCATCAGGCTCCCTGCTCCACAGGAAGCCTGCTTCTCTCTCTCCCAGTCCCCCTGCTTGTGTTCCCTCTCTCATTGTGTCTCTCTCTGTCAGATAAATAAATAAAATCTTTAAAAAAAAAAGAAGTGGTGGGATCTTGACACTAACCTTGGATAGTCCCTAGGACCATATGTTGGTCTGGCTGAGTGTCCTTTAAGAGACCCTAACTTGGTGCTCCTATGTTCTTCCAATGAAAACATGCCCATTGTGGGTTATAATCCTGATCTCTGGTGCTGATAACTCTTTTATTCCCTTAGAGTTGCTCTGTGTAGTATCCTCAACCAAACCTGCTCCACCAGCCACCAGATGATTAGAACATCTGTTCAATATCTTCCTGATTTGTTATTCATCTCAGAAGTGAGTTTTTCAAACACCTTTAGGCTTCTCTTCTCCAGACTAAATATTTCTGTAACTTTTCAACGCTTTGATTATTTTTTTTTAATTCTCTCCAGTTTTCCATGTATCCTTACACCATGGAGTTTAAGTAGTGTATGAGACTCTACATACAAGATAGAGGCATAAAATATCAATGATCATGACATATTTGTGATGATAACTGACAAGGTCTAATCTCTTATTCCAGACTGCCTAAAGGAAAGGAAAAGAGCTTCTAACACAATCGGCTGATAAACCATAGAGTTGGATCGATAAGGAAAATAATCCACCTGAATTCTTGAGATAAAAGGTTATCATTTAAAAAATTATTCCATGCTCATTAAGAACAACTTTTTATTCCTGGTAGTTTATAGAAATTCCAGCTAACAGTCCATCATACCAAATATGAAAACATTGGGTTTTAGCAACAATTCTATTTAAAAGAAATGATCTGTATACCGTTACCAGACATTGTATGTTACCATCGTGAAATGTGAACACAAATATGTATGTAAAATAGAAAAAGGTAATTATGTTTTCTATGTTTTTTATGGCACTTTGCCATATTTCATGTAAGACTCTTGGGAGATCTGGAAGGGCGTGTGCGATGGTGAAGTGCCCAGAGCCTGGAGCCTGGCTTCAAATCCCAGCTCATTCTCAACTAACTGTTAGACCCCGGACAAGTCTCCTTAACTCCTTTCCGCATCTGTGGAGAGGGAATGATGGTAATAATAACACCTGCCTCTAGGGGGCTTCTGAGCATTAAATAACTTAATACATTAAAAAGAAAAATCTCTTAAAAAAAGAAAAAAAAAAGAAAAATCTCTTAGAACAGGTCCTGCCCACAGTAAGTTCCTGCAATTATTATCATTATAATTTCCGTAATTATACTCTGAACATTGGCAAGGAGGCTGAAACAGTTTTCAAAATCGAGCCTGTCTATTTGTGCCAGAACTCTTAGGAGACAGTTCATTCCTCAAGTAGTAATTAGAAATGAAGAATCAGAACAGTGTGATCATGCCTTTTGACGAAGGCCCCAGGAATGCATTTTCTGGCTTAGCTCAGCTGCTCTCCCCGTGGTGTTCCCAGGGTGTGCGAATAGCAAACGGAGGGTGAGGAGACCATTCTCCTCCTCCTCCTTTCTCCAGGACCCACCTGTGGTCTGTTTATCGCTGTAGCATCTCTCGCCGGCCTGAGATCCAAATGAGGCCTCAGATGTCCACAGGGGCCCTCATGGAGGGAAGCAGCCTGGGCACCAGCAATCAACAGACACACTTAGCTCACACGTTAATTACACGTGGAATATTCTCCCACTGACACAAACAAAAATTGCTTTCTCCCAGTTTTTAAAGACATAGGCTCACTCTATATATCTTTCATGTTCCCTCTTTTGATGGTGACCCAGATACAGAGAACTGTTTTTTGGGTTTTGTTTTGTTTTGTTTTCATGAGGAAGTCGACAATACAGGCATGCCAATAACAGCCCCTGAAGAGTTCGGAACAGGGAGTGATAGAGATCATGTCGAACTGACCAGCATGTGTCCTATCTAAGGAGTTGAGACACTCCTAAGCTCTACTTGGGATGCCATGAGGGAATGGGGGAAACAGAAATGCAGCCAAGAGCTTTGGACTTTAATAAAGAATTTCCCAACTGTTAAACATTGGCTCACAGTAACACATGTAGACCGATCAAAATAACGGTGCAGAGAGGTGACAGGTAAAGATGTCCACTCCAAGGTGCCATGGTGTGCCACTAACATTATAAATTGGACATGCTATCGAGGGTGACCCTGGAGTTGTGCAACATGGTGGCATGGATCCAAACCACAGTAAGCAAGGGATCTCTCTATCTCTGAGCAGAGACAGAGAGACTGTTGTTCAGACTTCAGTGTGCACGAAACCAGTGAGATGCTTGTTTACAATGCAGAGCCCCAAGGCTCATTCCCTGAGATTCTGAGGGGAGGCCCAGGAATTTGAATTAAAAAAAAAAAAAGCCATTTTTAGTCGTCTTCGTTTTTTAGAAAAGCTTTGGCTTTACAAGAAAATTGGGAAGATAGCACAAAGGATTCCCATAAACCCTACATCCGCCTTCCCCTATGATTAACATCCTATCTTACTATGGTCTATTTGTCACAATTAGGTAACCAATATTGGTACATTTTGATGAACTAAAGTCCGTACTTTATGTAGATAGCCTTAGTTTTTACCTACTGTCCGTTTTCTGTTCCAGGATCCCATCCAGGATGCCCCGTTACATTGAGCTGTCATGTCTCCTTAGGCTCTTCTTGGCTGTGATGGTTTTTTTACTTTCCTTGCTTTCCATGACCTTGACAGTTTTGAGGAGTACTGGTCAGGAAGTCTGCAGGATATCCCTTTATTGGAACCTGCCTGATGTTCTTCTAGTGATAAGACTGAGGTTATAGATAGTTGGGGAAAATACCCACAAAGGTAAAATGCCATTTTCATCATACAGTATCAAGTATACATACTATCAGTCTGACTCATCAGCCTCACGTTGACCCTGATCACCTGGTAGAGGTCGGTTAGTCAGGTTTCTCCACTGGAAAATTATCCGCTACCCCTTTCATACCGTCCTCTCTGGAAGGAAGTCCACACTTGGGCAGAGAGTTATGTTCCACCTGTTTGAGGATGTGGTATGTATATAAATTACTTGGAATTCTTCTGCACAGGAGATTTGTATCTCCTCCCCCACTGTTTATTCAACCACTTGTTTATATCAGTATAGACTCATGGACATTTATTTTATACTTTGGGTTATAAGCCAGTATCACTTCATTTGTTTTGTTGTCAAGTTATTTCGACTTTGGCTTCTGGGAGCTCTTTCAGTTGGCTCCCGTATCACGCTGACATACCCCAATCAGTGTGGGGTTTCAGTCATCTTCTTTTTTTTAAGATTTTATTTATTTATTTGAGAGAGCGTGAGAGAGAGATCATGAGCAGGGGGGAGGGTAGAGGGAGAAGCAGACTCCCCGCTGAGCGGGGAGCCCGATGCGGGGCTCAATCCCAGGACCCTGAGATCATGACCTGAGTTGAAGGCAGACGCTTAACCAACTGAGCCACCCAGGCGCCCTTGAGTCAGCATTTTCAAAAAGCTCCCAAGTGATTCTGGTGCTGGTGGTCCAAGGACTGCACGGTGAGAAAATGTGGCTTGATGGTGTGCCGTGAGCTCTGCTAACCACAGAATCCCACCCATTCGCTGATTCCTTCTGCAAGCCACCTCTGTCTACTGGACTCATTCAGCAAACACAGACTATCAGCTCCCTGCCTCCTCCCAACAGGCACTGTGCTAGATTCTGGGAATGCAGAGCTTGTCTGGGAATTCAGACTTAGGTGGACATGCTATGGGGGAAATAGGAATGTGGCTAACAAGAGAGAGGAAAAGAGTACCTGCCAACATTTTACCCATCCTTAGCTTCCCAGAGAGCTTTTCTAGAGAAAAGAACGTATTAAGAATTGAGAGAAGGGGCGCCTGGGTGGCTCAGTTGGTCAAGCGACTGCCTTCGGCTCAGGTCATGATCCTGGAGTCCCGGGATCGAGTCCCACATCGGGCTCCCTGCTCAGCAGGGGGTCTGCTTCTCCCTCTGCCCTCTTCCCTCTCGTGCTCTCTGTCTCTCATTGTCTCTCTCTCAAATAAATAAATAAAATCTTTAAAAAAAAAAAAAAAGAATTGAGAGAAGATACAAGGGACAGAGCAGAATAGGGGACATTGGAGGGGTTGGGCTCAAAAGCACCTATGGAAGATTTGGAATTAAACAGTAAAAAATGCTTTATCCTCTGAGACTGAGAAAAGGAAATTGGCTATAGAAATTTTATAGATTGGCTGATGTTGGGGGAGGCATGTTTGAGGTCACCTAAACGGCTTTAATTTTCTTTCTTTTTAAAGATGTATTTATTTGTTTGTTTTAGAGAGACAGAAAGAGAGAGAAGCAGAGGGAGAGGGAGAAGCAGACTCCCTGCTGATCAAGGAGCCCGATGCGGAGCTCAGTCGCAGGACCCCGAAATCATGCCCTGAGCCAAAGGCAGACACTTAACCAAATGAGCCACCCAGGTGCCCCTCAACAGCTTTAATTTTCTGAATGGAACAGGATGCCAGGTCATCCTTACGAGAGGGAGGGGTCTGGAAACACAGAGGCTGGAATAGCGTTAAAGTTTTGAAATAGCGGTTGGGGTGCATCGGTTAGAATCAAGTCAGGAGACAAAACCACAGCAATAACTTGAAAAAAGAGAATTAAATATAAAGAATTGTTAACCTACTTCATGATAACCCCGAGATACCACAGAGGAGCCAGCTACCACCTCTCGGGCTAGACAAACAAAGGGAAATGCCTGGAATTAAAACATTACAACTTAGAGGAGTGGTCCCATGGGACTGGGACCCAGTAGTCAGAGGAGGGGATGCTGGCCGGTTGGTGATGGTCAGGAGCGATGTGTTGCAGGTCTGCAAGTGTTGGACCACCTGGAAACTGGATTCGGCTGCTACTGCAGGAAGGCACTGCCTCTCCTGGGGGAAGAGGCATTGCTGGGGTGTTGCTCAGAGGAATCACAGGCAGGAAGGAGGTCACTGTGCCCTCCTTCTTCCTCCAGGCTTGCAGCCTTCCTGCAGCACCCCGAACTGGAAGAGCCCAATGTGTGGTTTGCGGGGTCTCAACCTAGCACCACAAAGCCAAGTAGAGAGGCATGGGTTTGGAACTGAGAGACAATGATGGTCATGGGCCACCTCTCAACCATGTGAGTGACATTTAGGGACTAAATACACTTGTGGGTCTGTATACTGGCTGAATTTCTTTACTCCCTTGTCTGCAAATCATTTCTTGTTCTCCTAGGCCTTTGTCATGTTGGAGATTTCTTCTCATTCCAGGAGTCAGCCCCTGATTCCCTTGGTTGCTTAACCTCTTCCAGAAGTCTTGATGGACCATCTGGTTCAAAAGGAACCAAAGGGTTACCCCATCAACCCAACAAATGGAAAAACAAAATGTGGTATATACATGTGACGGGCTATTCAGCCATAAAAATGAAGGAAATTCTGACACGTGCTACAAAGTGGATGAACCATGAGGGCATTATAGAAGTCAATCCTAAAAAGACAAATACTGTATGATTCTGCTTATATGGGGCACCTAGAGTAGTCAAATTTATAAAGACAGAAAATAGAATGCGGTTGGCAGGGCATGGTGGGGTGGGGAAATGGGAAGTCCGTGTTGAATGGGTACAGAGTTTCAGTTTTGCAAGATGAAGAATGTTCTCTAGATGGAGGGTGGTGATGGTTGCTCAACAATATGAATATACTTGATGCCACTGAACGTGCACTGAAAAAATGATTAAGATGGTGAATTTTATATTGTGTGTATTTTACCACAATGAAAAAAATTTTTTTAAAGATCAAAAACAAGGTTACAGCTGGAGGGAATAGGTGGGTGGGTCTGACCTGGTGGGTCACATGTCTCTATTTTGTGGTTCATTCCTCAACTCAACTTCATGAGTGGCATTTTCCAGGCCTTGCTTCATAAGTTCCAATGAGCTTATGTCCTCATTTCCTTGGCTGCACACATACCCCAGATGTATAAGCGTAGAAACAGCCCTCTCTCCTTGTACCAGGGGATGATACTACTACCTAATATATGTTTTTAACCCAAATTGTCTTTTTCTTTTCTTAGCATTTCTTTCCAAAGATTTTATTTTGCAGTAATCTCTACACCCAACGTGGGGCTCGAACTCAAAACCCCAAGATCAGGAGCCGCACACTCCACCAACTGAGCCAGCCAGGCGCCCCACTAATAGCTAATATTAACTGAGTATTTACAATATGCCAGTCACATGTACTAACCAGAACAAACTTCCTTTGCAGACACTCTTCTCATCTCCGTATTACAGATGAGGAAACCAAAGCTTAGGTTGTGACTAGCCTCAGGTCGCCTAACTGCGAAGGGGAGAAGCCAGGACTGAGCGTGCGCCCCAACCGCTGTACTCTACCGCCCCCTAGTGGGCCCTGGTCTCGCGGCGTTTCCCCGACACTGCACTCCGGGAGGAGCACCCCGGTGTCCCTCCCACTGGGCAAGAAGTCATTTTGCAGTCGTTATATTGTGCTTTCAGGGCGGTCCAGAGACCCCCGTCCTCCCAGCCCTGGCACCACACTGGCTGTGTAGGGCAAGGGACAGCAGTGGCTGAGTGTGGCGCATGCCTAAGCAAAGCTCCTCTGGTGCTCAACCCCCAGGAGCAGCCCTAGTGGGGGGATTGTCCTGTGTGGGTTACAGTGTTCCATCGCTCCCTGCAGGAACCTCTCTGATAGATGTGACCGTTTTCCTAAGCCTCTCTGGTTGTACGGACGCTTGGAGCCATAAAGAAACTCCTGGATTTCTAGATCCCAGCTCTACAAAGTGTTTTCTAAAGTCAGCAACTCTCCAAGTGTCTCTCCTGATCTGAGTGGGCTGCGTGGAGTTGTGAGTGGGGGATCTACCCCTTGAGAAGTAAGTGCCTTTCCCACAGCACACGGGCCCCTGGGGGTGCCTTCGGCGTTCCTGGCCGGTAAGGGTCCCGGTCCATCAGGTGAGCAGATACCGTGTGTTGTTTGATCCAGGATTCCCACACTGCATTGGGTGGTTATGTGTGTTTAGTCTCTTCTAATCTACAGTAATCCTCCCTCCCACCTGATAGTTTGTTGTTTTGTCTCGTGGAACTCTTTGGAAGAGGCTGGGTGAGTCGTTTCAGATGGTCTCCGATGCGGAATTTGTCTAATAGTTTCTTCATGATTGGATTCAGGTTAAATATTTTTGGCAAGAATACTTTGTAGATGATGTTTTGTACTTATTGTCTCACATTACAAGGCACAAAAAACCTCCTTTGGGAATTACGCACTCAACAAATACATATTGATAGCATGTTGCATGTTGAGTTGCGAACTCTGCTATGCAATGAGACTGCATGGATGCCGTTGATAGATTGTGAGGGGAGAGGTTTAAACAGAACCAAACAAAACCACAACAGCAGGCTTAGCAATTGGCAATCGGTTTGGCTGCACATAACAGAAAATTCAACTCACAGTAGCTAAACCAAATAGAGGTTCGGGTTTTGGTTTCGGTTTTAATTTTGTATTTTGCACAGCTGCAAGTCCAGTGCTGATATGATAGCTTCACCATATTCTCTTTCTCTCTTTCTGTCTGCCATCATTAGGGGATTGCTTTAGTTCCCACGGACCCATGACTTCTGCCCTTCAGACGTTTGACCTCCTGCCGGGCAGGAAGGAGAAAAAGGGCATGCCTACTGACTGCTGTGCTTTGAAGGAGTTTTCCCAAAAGCAGCTCGGAGTGATTCTGCTCATGTCTCATTGGTTAGGATTGTGTCACATGGTCAACGGCATATGCAAGGTTGTGTGGGAACACTGCTACCCTTAACAAAAACAGGGCTCCTGGCCCGGTGGCTCAGTTGGTTAAGTGTCTGACTTTGGCTCAGGTCATGATCCTGTCCTGGGACCGAGTCCCACATCAGGTTCCTTGCTCAGCGGGGAGCCTGCTTCTCCCTTTGCCTCTGCCCCTCCCACCCATGCGTGTTCTTTCTCTCTCTCTCAAATAAATAAAATCTTCAAAAACAAAAAACAAAAACAGGACTCTATTAGTAAGGAAGAAGGCGAGAATAGATGTTAGGTAGGCAATTGGCAGTCTTGGCCATGGAGGATAACAAAGACCTTTAATGGCTGGGGAGACAGCTACACAGATTAAACATGAAAATTGGAAAGTTCCCACCAACTTAGGGAAAACCTGATTGTTCTGTAGCCATGGTAACAAGTAGCCACTAGAACTGGTTTTATATCCATTCAATCGATCGATGACAACTTGCCCCAGTGAACATATCTTTACAGGCTAAACAATTAGTTCAACCCCTATCTTATGAAAATAAGCCAGAGATTGGCTCACTTTATTTATTTATTTATTTTAAAGATTTTATTTATTCATTTGAGACACAGAGATACAGAAAGAGAGAGGGCATGAGCAGGCAGAGGGGCAGAGGGGCAGAGGGAGAGGGAGAAACAGGCCTCCCGCTAAGCGAGGAGCCCGATGCGGGGCTCGATCCTAGGACCCTGGGATCATGACCTGAGCCGAAGGCAGACGCTTAACCATCTGAGCCACCCAGGTGCCCCTTGAGATTGGCTCACTTTAATAAACACACCTGAGTGCCAACCAATCAACAATAGCTCGGCCAGCAACTACACTTCTACAGATGACGTTAACCCACTTATGCCTCCGAAAGTCTCCCAATTCCTGAGCTCATGTTCCCAAAACCCTATGTAAGTGAACACTGTACTCCACACAGAGAGACTGAGTCTGGCCAGCATAGCTCTCCCTTACTAGATAAGCAATGCGTTCAGCTTTGTTTTCTTATTTCAGGTATCAAGTGTGGTCCTGTTATAATAAAACCAGAATCGTATTTTTTAATTTGTTTGTATCCTCCATGGAGGACGCATTCCCCAAGCAAAGTCTTCAAACATCTCCCTCCGTAGCCTTAGTGGACAAGGCTCCAGAGCACGCAGAGATGTCTGCAAGCATGCAGCAGCACAGGATGATGGAGAAAGGCAAGACAAAGACCCAGAGCACCTGGCATAGGGGAACCATCCAGATGTAGACAGTTATAGGTGATCTGTCTGTTTAGAGCAGACCACTTGCTTACTGTTCAAAAATAGAGGATAGAGGCAGGACACTAACTCAACAGTTTAGGGCAGGAGTAGGAACACTAGGGTCTGTGGGCCAGTCTGCCTCCCCTCCTACACACCTGCACCCCGCCCCCAGCCTTGTATTTAATATTTTTAAGTGGTTACATTTGGGGAAGGGAAATAGCCTTTTTGTTGTGGTGGTGGTGGTAGTAAATTATATCTAACACAAAATTTACCATTTTAACTATTTTTGTGTGTACAATTCAGTGTATGTTCTCAATGCTGTGTAACAATTACCACTATCCATTTCCAGAACTTTTTCATCACTCAACAGAACTTGGTCCCCATTAAACAATAACTCTCCATTCCTCACTCCCTCCAGCCTCTGGTAACCACTGTTCTCCCTTCTACCTTCTGTCTCTACAAATTCGCCTATTTTAAGTACCTCATATAAGTGGAATAACACAATACTTGTCTTTTTGTGTCTGGCTTATGACTCTTGTTGTAAAATATTATTTCGAGATTTATCCATGTTGTAGCAGGTGTCAGACTTTCCTTCCTCTTAAGCTGCATAATATTCAATTGTATGGATATGCCTCACTTTGTTTATCCGTTTGCCTTACTGGGGAACACTTGGGTTGTTTTCACCTTTTGGCTACTGTGACTAATGCTGCTAGAACACTGCTACCCAAGCAGAAGTGTTAGTTTTAAATATATATGAGCAACTACACAATATTCTCTCTCTCTTGCCTCTTGGCATTCCAAGTCTAACATCGCTACTATCTGGCACTCCGCAGGAAAAGTTTGCCAACCCCTAGTTTAAGGGATGGGCTCAGGACAGAGAGTGATCCTGGCAGAAGTCCATTCATATTGGCTTGTTGAATGAGGAGGAGAGAAGAGAAGAGTTGGTATTTGCTGGGAATGAACACGTGGGGCTTGCATTTGTTTGCTAGGACCGCCATAACAAAGTACCGCAGACTGGGTGGTGGGAAACTACAAAAATTTATTTCCTCACAGTTCTGAAGGCTGGAAGTCCAAGATCAAGGGGTCAGCAGGGTTGGTTTCTTCGGGGTCCCCTCCCTCCTTGGTTTGTAGATGGCTGTGTTCTCCTTGTATCTTCACATGGTCTTCCCTGTGTGTGTGTGTCCGTGTCCTCATCTCCTGTTCTGAGAGGGACACCAATCATCCCATTAAGGTGGGATTGGGGCCCACCTGAATGACCTTATTCAGCCTTAATTACATCTCTGAAAGCCCTATCTCCAAACACAGTCACATTCTGAGCTGCTGGATGGAGGTTAGAGCTTCAACCCCAAAATTTTGAGGGAACACAATTCCGCCTCTACCAGAGTCCACACTCCACCCAGGAGATACCAGGCCTTTAAAAGACCAACAAATTCTTAACGCAACCTGGTAGCGACGGTGTTGGAAGTGAGGAAATACACTGATGTGCTCCCGCCCTCATAAATATTGGCTCAGAAACTGGGTAGGTCTGAGTCGGCTGGTGGAGAGAGCTCACTGCCATAGGGTTTGCTGAGGACAAGAGCAAAGGACTTCCTTTTTGACAGAATGTATTTTTGTAGCATTTCCTAGATTTTTTTTTCTTGTGACGATAGAGAGTATCGAAAAAAAAGAGAGAAAGAAAAGCCATTATAATTTTAGCAGCAATTAACCTGAATTCGGGTAGGAGTGCTTCGGCCCTGCTGCGAGCCGGTTACAGCAAAGTTGTCCAGCCCAGGTTTTCCGTTGGGAATCCTGCTCCCACACCCCTCTCTGCCCTGAGGACATCATTACCACACTCACTCCAGTCCACAGTTCTCTCTTCTCTATTTCAAAAAAAGTTATGACTACAGGACACTTTAAAGGAACATGACCAGATAGACTTTGGGGCGCAGAAGTGATCTGCCACTCAGTGGAGGCAGCTGGGGCCAAACTCATGTCACATTTTTCTTTCTTCTCTTTGGCTCAGAGGCAGAAAATACTACAGTTTCTGACCTCTGACATGAAAAGAAAAGAAAAAAGAAAAGAAACCCAGCCCATAAGTCCCCATACATCAACCCCCCACTAACAGAGCAAGAATAGACACTTTGAAATGTTTAGAACAAAAACTTTCACACAGACTGACCTTGGTGCATTTGAGGACACCGGAGCGGATTCCAGATGAATTCGAAGCAGCAGCAGCAATAAATGATCCACTCGCAAGAACTATCATAAGACAATCCTTTTGAAATGCTGTGAAGCCAGCAAATATATCTAGTGCCCCCAAAACCAGTTTGGAAAATGTAGAATGGTTTGTTTAAGGTAGTGGTTCTTGACAGAATAGAAGAAGCTACTTACTTCCAAACTAGATTTAAGTACAGTGGATTGGATATTAAAAATAAAAGATTCAGGGGCGCCTGGCTGGCTCAGTCGGAAGGGCATGTGACTCTTGATCTCTGGGTCCCGAGTTCAAGCCCATACTGTGTGTAGAGATTACCTAAATAAATCAATACAAATAACCTTAAAAAAATAAAACATGAAAGACTCAGGCAACCAGTGTATAATTTCAGACACCCAATGCCGTTAGCATACTGTGTGTTCTCCTTAGATGTACAATGCCCTCCTTTCCAGAATATTCTCTATTCTTTGTCCCCTGGAACTGCTGTTTTCAGCAGCATTTTCTTTGAATACATTTCCTTGAACCCTCCTGTTCCCACCAGTTTTTCCCTGTGTGGACCTCATTTGCTTCTCTCAACTTCCAGATTCTATATCGTCTCCTATTTGGACCTCACATTGCCTGTGGAAGGAAGTACTAATGCCTCCAAAACTGAGTCCTAGACTTAGAAGCTGGTGCGTCGCCGTGGCTGATCTAGGTCTGACCCATGGGGGAGGTCGCTCCCGCTGTCAGGTGCCTTTATACAGTGTCCGGCACGTAGTTTGGATCTGTGCTCAGTAAGGTTAGATTCCATTATTGTGGAGACAGGCTAGACCTAGCAAGACTTTAGAGGGTGGCAGTGGAGATGAACGGGTAACTAAACACGGAATAGAAATAGAAATAAGCTCTAATACCACCATGGCTTCCCCTTTGTCCTCAAGGCTCATGGTCCATTCCCTTTACATACGGGATCCCAAAGAGAGAATGCTTCTGGCTTGTCTTCTTATGTCGTCCCAGCCAATTTCCCACCATCAGGTTCCTCCTGGACACCTTGGCCTCTCTGCAATTATACCTAGAAGAAAAGGCCTCTTTTTCTCGCACAGGACCTCCCTCCTGATTCTAGTTTCTGGTCTGAAAGAGTTACCTGCCTCCTAGGTATTTGACTCCATGGAAGGATGCATCTCCTTTCCCTGCCTTCCATTCTCAGGTGTGGTTCCTGAGTGTAGAGGCGGTTGGCTTCAGCGCTAGCAGTGGTCCAGTTGTGTGAGATCTTGCCCACGTGGCACACTTGGTGCATCCATGTAGTCACCTATGCCGTTAAAGAAGGTGGCTCCGTTACAACCAGGACTCACGCTTTGCCATTTGAAGGGTAATATTAATACCTACCTTCCTGGTTGATTTGAATTGGTTTGAGAAGATGTCTACTAACTTGTCCCAAGGACTTCAAATTCATGGAGTCACACAATGGTAGAGGGAAGAGAGACCTGGACATTCCAAATTAGAATCTCAACTATGGAACTGAATTAAAGTGTCAAGGCTCCCCCAAAGGGAGTCTTTTGAATTTGCTAACTTCTTATACTTCAGTGTGATGGATTCATTAACTGAGATTAGACTGTGAAGCTTGAGTCTGGGGAGAGAAACTGAAAAGAAGGGAAAGGAGAGAGGACCATAAGGACAAAGGAATAATCAAAAGGCAGCTTCTGGAAACAACGTACCTGCTTCCTAATTTGTCTTCATCCCTGTCCTAAGACACCAGAGATGGTTTTGATAGCTTCCCCATCACCAATATCCTGACCTTAATTAAGATCATGTAAGTCTGTGTGCTCTATTCTCTTGCATAAAGACTGCTGCCCACCCAGTCTTGGTATGACTGCTATTCCATGAATAATATCAATATACAATTCTCACACTCTTACCTCAGGCCGACTCCTTCACTGTTGAACTCTATCTCCTCATCTTCAACTATTCAAGAATAGATGCAATTCTTAATAGTCTCTCCTGAAACAACTATTTTCACTTCTTATTAGATGCTTAAAAAATATTTTGTTCAAAAATATGTATCTTTTTATATATATACTATTTTTCTGTTCCCCATTACGAAGACTCTCAGACTGGCTGGTACTTATGTGCTCATTTCCTCACCTCCCATTCTTTCTTCCACCCAATCCAGGTGGGGTTTGGACCCATGACTCACTGAAATTGTTCTCACTAGGCTCATCAGGGACATCTACCTGGCAAGAGCCAACGGTCAGTCCTTTGTCCTTAGCACAGTCAACCTCTCAGCAACTTTGGACATTCATTCCCATCTTTTTAAAAAAAAATTATTATGACATCTTTCATGCATTCAGAAGATATAAAGATTAATATAATAAACACCAGTGTACCCACCAGTCAGCTTAAAAAGGAGGAGGAGGGTGGGAGGGATGGGGTGGCTAGGTGATGGACATTGGTGAGGGTATGTGCTATGGTGAGCGCTGTGAATTGTGTAAGACTGATGAATCACAGACTTGTACCCCTGAAACAAATAATTCATTATATGTTAATAAAAAAATAAATAAAAAATAAAATAGGGAAAAAAAAGAGTTATGGCTGAGACCCAAATGCAATTAGGAATAAAATAACTATCTTTTGCCAGAGACCATGACTAACCTGATATTTTAAACTGTTTCCTACCTATTGTTAATGCTCAATAAATATTAAATATTAGAGAAAAAAAAAGAACATTTCTGCTAGAAACTCTGGTGTGTCTTTCTCCGATTGCTTGTCACTTGCTACCTCCTGGATGAACCACTCTCCTTTTGTGTTTATTATTCCTTTGCTTTCCTACATTGTTTCACTACATATGTGTATATCTCTCACTATATATGTGTATCAGTTTTAGTTTTATGAGCTTTACATATGGTAACTTAATGCACATATTTCTGTGCTTAGCTTTTTTTCTCACAACATTTTTTTAAAGATTTTATTTATTATTTGAGAGAGAGCATAAGAGGGGGAAGGATCAGAGGGAGAAGCAGACCCCCTGCTGAGCAGGGAGCCTGATGCAGGACTCGATCCTGGGACTCCAGGGTCACGACCCGAGCCAAAGGCAGTCGTTTAACCAACTGAGCCACCCAGGCGCCCTCTCAACATCATTTTTATGAGATTTATTCATGATGCTACTTTAAGCATAGCTTGTTTACACTGCTATGCAGTGTTCCGATGCATACTGTATTAGTTATCTATTACTGTGTGACAAATTACTCCAAAATTTAACATCTCGAAACAACAATAAACAGTTTCTGTAAGTCAGGAATTTAGGAGAAGCTTAGCTGAGTTATTCTAGCTCAGGGTGTCCCATGAGGTAGCAGTCAAGATACTGGCTATGTATGTAGTTATCTGCAGGCTTGATGTGGGCTGGAGAAGTCATTTCCAAGATGGCACACTCACAAGACTGAGAGTTGGTGCTGGTTATTGGAAAGAAGCCTCAGCTCCTTGTCATGTGGATATCTCCATAGGGTTGCTTGAGTATCCTTATAACATAGCAGCTGGCTTCCTCCAGAGGGAATGAACCAAGAAAGCAAGGCAGAAGTCACAATGACTTTGATCATTTCTGAAATATCCCATTGGTTATATAGGTCAGCTCTATTCAGTGTGGGAGGCAAGTACACTTGAATAGAAAGCACATGAATACCAGGAAGTGACATTGGAGGCCATCCTGGAAGCTGGCTACCACAATGAATGAATTAATCTAATTTTAGAATTAATCTATTGTTAATGGCATTAATGTTATTTCCATTTTATTTTATTTTATTTGTTTGCTATTATAAACACAATTATTATGATCATTCTTGTTCAGGATTCCTGGTGCACATGGGCAATAGTTTCTCTAGAGGGAGATTGCTGTGCCATAGGGTATGTGCATCTTTAAATCTATTAGAAAATACCAAAATTGCTCCAAAATTGCCCCAAAGTAGTTTACCAATTTATACTCCCACCAGCAGTAAATAATATTTCCCATGCTCCATATACTTGTCAATACTTGGTATTGTCAGATTTTTAAATTTATGCCAGTCTGATTAAAATTTGCATTTTTCTAAATTACTAATGAGGTTGAACATCTTTTCATATGTTTATTGCTCATTTAGGCTTCCTCTAATGAGAAATGCCTATTTATGTCACCTGGTCATTTTTCTATTGGGTTATATGTCTTTCTCTTACTAATCTGTAGGAGTTTGTATATATATATATATATATATACACACACACACACACGCATATATATACACACATGCATATATATATATACATATTCTGAGTTACATATATACACACACACATATATATATATACATATTCTGAATTATTAAGAAGCTTTTGGTGATTATATGTGCTGGAAATATCTCCTCCCAGTTTATGCTTTGTCTTTTTACTTTAAAAAAAGATTTTATTTATTTATTTGAGAGAAAGAGAGAGAGTGAACAGGAGAGAGAGGGAGAGAGAATCTGAAGCAGACTCTGCTGAGTGCAGAGCTGGATGTGGGGCTCGATCCCATGACCACGAGATCATGACCTGAGCCAAAACCAAGAGTCAGACACTCAACTGATTGCACCACCCAGGCACCCCTGTCTTTTTACTTTTTAATACTGGTTTTCAATGAATAGAAATTTAAAATTTGTTCCTGTTTTCCCCTCTGTGGTATATGCTATTTATGTCTTTTTAAAAGACATTCTTCCATTGACTGAGGTCATAAAAATATTTGTCTATACTTTCTTCGAAAAGGTTTTCAGGTTTGCTCTTCACATGTAGATCTCTAATCCAAGTGGAACCTGTTTTTCTGTTAGGAATTTAATTATAATGTTTGTTTCTGTATGGATAACCACTCGCTCAGTTTCTTTCTTAAAACCCTTTCTTCACTTGGCTTCTGGGACATCACACACTACCTGTCTTCCTTCCCCCTGACTCCTTGCTTCTTCTTGGTCTTCATTGCTGCCTCTTCTTCCTCTTTGCGGCCTCTAACTGATGGAGTGACCTGGGAGTGTCCTTCTTGTCTATCTCGATTTCTCTCAACATTCTCTCTCTAGATAATCTCCTCCAAGTCCATGGCTATAAATAACATCTGGATGTTGAACACTCCTAAGTTCTTATCTTTACCCTCTTCATATCTCCACATGGCTCACTCCTCGTCATCTCTCGGGGTTCCCATCAATGTCACCTCCTTAAAGACCATACGATGCAAAATACCAGTACCTGTAACTCTCTACACACTTACCTTGCTTTATTTTATATCGAAACATCATCAGTCACCTCCTGACCTTGTCTTAGAAATCTGTCCTATATTGTTTGTCCAACACTCAAATATATATGGCATGGACTTTGAATTGTTTGCTGATGCATCTAAATGACTAAGCACAGTGGCTGGTGTATCCTAGATGCACAATAAACATTTGTAGTAAAAGAAGCAATGATAACCATCATTTAATATAACACTTGACCGCCTGTGGAGATCATTTATATGCATGTTTCTCCTAGCATCAATTTAATCTTCAGAGGCATGATTTTTTAAAAGATTTTACTTATTTGAGAGAGAGCACACACACACACACACACACACATGCTCGTGTGAGCATGAGTGGGAGAGGGAGAGGGAGAAGCAGGCTCCCCGCTGAGCAAGGAGCCCAACGCGGGGCTCGATCCCAGGACCCTGAGATCATGACCTGAGCCGAAGGCAGACACTTAACTGACTGAGCCACCCAGGCGTCCCCTCAGAGGCATGATTTTGCCTATGTTTGTGAATATCAGCAATAATACCTCTGCCTTTGGAGGTCTCTTAAAATGTTTTACCCAGAACACTTGTTATTCCCAGTTCTATGCAGTATTAGGTGTGTGACTGTCACTTGAGAAGACTGAACTGTAACATCTCTTAGATGACTTCAGGCCTTGACCTCTGTCATTCAGTTTTTCACATAAAAGGGATATAGTTGTGAGAAAGCAATTCAAATGAGTGCACCTTCAACAGTGTTTGAATGTCAAATCTCAAAAAAACCCAGGACTATTAGATTAGTGGTTTCAATCACTTTTCAGCCAGAATACAAGCCGATGGGCTACTCTTTTATACAACCCTAAACATTTTCGCTGGAAGCAAAATACTACAGTATTGGAATAATCCTACAAAACATTTTTATTCACCACACTGCCAGAGTCACATTCCCCATTTACACACAGGGTTATCTAACAGACATGGTCTTGCTTCAAAGCCCCTCCAGGAGACGTACAGACATTATCCAGACCTCTACCCACCTTACATTATTGCTAAGCCAGTGAATCTATGTAGCTGAACCATAAAAATACACACTTGGCAAGTTTGAGCAGCCAGAGAAATTTATTCACTTCCTATGTCTACTGAGGGTTTTTGAACCTAATACACCAGAATTTGGTCTCTGCGTTCAAATTACTAGCACTCTGACTCATTCCACAACACAGATAGAATGAATTTGCGCATATCTCTCCCTGAGGACACAAAAAGGGAACTTGAGGCTGATATTAAAATAGATTCCTCATTCTCTGAGAACTCAGTGGGCTGTTTATGTTATCGAAAGTTCTGGCACTGTGGGTCAGGCTCTACTGGGTGCTGACAGCTCACCATCTCAAAGGACACATTCAAGACAATGTGGGAAAGATCCCAGCACTTTGCAGAGAGGCAGTGGGGCCCTTAGGCCTGTTGACAGAGCTGTTGAAGGCGGGTGGCAACTGTAAAGCAGGAGCCCTGAACAGTCAAAGCTTCTTATCAGCGACGCAGCTAACTGTCCTCACAGAAATCTCCTGCAGAGGTGGCTGGATTTAATGACACTGACTGATGGTGAAACAGAAACTGAATCAAGAGGAGTGCTTTGCCCCAGGGGGCTACAAAAGCACAACACTAATCTTAAATAAATCCAAAAACAGTAGCTGTGTCTAGTGCTCTAGATATTTAGGGTTTAAAGATTTTATTTATTTATTTGAGAGAGAGTGAGAGAGCGAGAAGCAGAGGGAGAAGCAGGCTCCCCGCTGAGCAGGGAGCCCAACTCGGGGCCAGATCCCGGGACTCCAGGATCATGACCTGAGCCAAAGGCAGCCGCTCAACCGACTGAGCCTCCCAGGAGCCCTGTTATTCAGGGTTTAGACACGAGAATCCAAAGTCCCAGGAACTTCATCAGAGTCTAAGAGGTATGATGTACATTAGTCAGGAGAGGCTCACTGCCGTATCATGCAATAGCCAAATCTAACTGGCTTAACCAAAAAAGAGTCACAATCCAAGATGGCAGGTGTGGGGCAAGGAGCTCTGCTCCACATGGTCACTCAGGGACTCAGGCTTTACTTATCTGGTGGCCCTTCCGTCTTCTGGAGCCCTAGACTCCTCTGAAGATTCTCTGCATCCAACCAACAGACAAGGGGAGAGGGACTCTTGGAAAATCCAAGGAGAGATTAGGGACCACATTCTACTGGCCAAGACTAGTTACATGACCACCTCTGTACAGCAGGGACTTGGGAGGTGCAGTCTAGCTGTGTGACTGGGAAGGAAAGGATAGCTTGATATTGGTGAGCACTAGCAGCCTCTGTTGCAAGCATTTGATGAATGAAAAGAATGAAACCAGTTTTGAAAACAAACTTGTTAGGGGCGCCTGGGTGGCTCAGTCAGTTAAGTGTCTGACTCTTGATTTCAGCTCAGGTCATGATCTCAGGGTCGTGAGATGGGGCCCCAAGTTGGGCCCTGCACTCAGCACAGAGTCAGCTTCTCCCTCTCCCTCTGCCTGCCGCTCCCACTGCTTGTGCTCTCTCTCTCTCTCAAAAAAAAAAAATTAATAAAATCTTAAAAAAAAAAAGAAAATGTCTTCAATTGCTTAGATTTTACATAGTCAGAAAGCATAAATAATTCTCTGCAAGGTGTGAATGAATAAAGATAGATTAATCTTCCCAGAATTAATCTGTATTCTTTGCAGAGTGATGTCAGCTATGTGGTGGAAAAGTCTTCTACTATCTTCCCCAGAAGGAACACCAATTTTGACAGTTGCCCACGGATGAGAGTGCTTTTGGGGAGGTCCAAGAGTTTAGCAGAGAAGCTCCAGCACATCATTGAAGGAAAAAAATCAGGAGTGGACACATGAAGATGGTAAGAGGAACAGTTTTATTTTACCCACATTGCTCCTCTTCCAAAGTGGAACAGCTCAGTGTCAAGAGAGACCTTGTCAGCTGGCTGGCAACTTCTCCCATAGGGGAAAGTGAAAGTATGTGAGTGAACGCTTGGCTTCCCCAGCTGTGTGGAGAGACCCACTTCTTTCTCAGTCCATCCAGAATACTGAGGTGAGCTGCATGACTGGGGGGAGGGGCTGGGAGAACAGCAGCCTGGGCTCTTGGAGGGCAGCAGAGGGACATGGATCCTACTAAGCTACTAACTGCTTCTAGAAGTCCATCAGGAATCCCACCCAGGAGCCACTGGGGACACCTCGCCTGCAGATCCATACAGATACAGCAGTAAGGGCAAGAGCTCTTAAAGTACTACCAGCCTGCAAAAAACACTGGACTTCAAGGCTGAAAACCAAGGGTTGGCTTTGTCCTAAGGCGAACTAGTGCCCACACCTGTGGAATGAGAGCTAACCATTTTCCTTTATTTCAACACAGCAGAAGCAGAATGCTTGTAGATCATTCATCCTAAAACTTCTTCAAGCCATGTTCTTTCATGTACATGCACCTTCAAGGGGTCCCTTTCCCTCAGAATCTGAGATGTTTATGCTCTGACCCCAATCAGCTTTTCCAGGTTGACCTCCAAGAACTCTCCTGCCATGTTTTGTGTTCCAAATACACCTGATACTCTGTTCCTGCACTCACTCCTCACCCTCTGCCTCTGTGCCCTCCCTCCTCCCTCCTCGGAGAATGACCCCTCTTTCATATTCACCGGTGGAAATCCCATCAAGGTCCAGGAAAAAGGCCTTTTCCTCTGAAATTTCCCCTCATCTATCTGAATCTCCACAACACTTGGGGACCCTCTCTTCTGTCAAGTACTTCGTTACTTATGTTCATTGTTTCCTCTCTATCCCTAGAAGAAGTGATGTTTCTCTCAATGGTGTATGTATCTCCTTCAACTTTCTGTTCCCCCATACAGCCTAGTAAGATGACTTTCACCTAGGAAAAATACACGAAACATTTATTACATGTTTCATGGACTTAAAATGAAGCACATTAATGATATCAATATTTGTCAACAAAAAACAACTTTCAGTTACAACACTTAACTGTGTGTTAGACTCTGTCTTAAGAACTTTTCATGTATTATATCATGTAATCGTCATGTAGATATTTCTATATAAATAATATTTATATTTATTTTCAATTTGCTTGACTATTTTATAACTATTTTATATTTGGCTACTTTATGTATAACTTAATAACTCACTAACTTGTAATGTAGTAGTCCCAAAATTAAAATTAATCATTAGAGCAAATACAATATAAACTTTCCCATTTAGGTAGACTCATGTTTAGGAATTTCATATTTTTTTGGTTAAAAAAGGCTTTTTAAAAAAGATTTTATTTATTTATTTTGAGAGAGAGAGCGGACAAGCAGGGGGAGGGAGAGAGAGAATCCCAAGCAGAATCCATGCTGAGTGCAGGGCCAATGCAGGGCCGATCCCACAACTCTGAGATCATGACTTGAGCTGAAATCAAGAGTCAGATGCTTAACCAAGTGAGCCACCCAGGCTTCCCTGATTAAAAAGGCTTTGATTTAAAGTACATTGGTAGTGGGGCACCTGGCTGGCTCAGCCAGTAGAGCATGCAACTCTTGATCTTGGGGTCAGAGTACGAGCCCCATGTTGGGTGTAGAGTTTACTTAAAAAAAAAAAAAAAGTAAATTGTTAGTTAAAAGAATCAGTGTATATTAATCAAATGATAACACATAGGAAAGTGATGACAATTAATAAAGAAATGGATTGTTTGTAGATTGTGCCCATAACAACAAAAAAACCCAGTATTTTTTTCTCATTAGATCATGATTATCCACTATTTTTTGAAGTGGCTTTTAAGGAGAAATTGTAGTGAATTCCTGCTCTGTGAGAAGAATTCTTTTCCTGCCCTATGATTCCCATTGCTAACATAGGGCACAGGCCAAATTTTTGACTTCTTGCTCTTGAAAGCATTCTCTTAATCACATTCTTAGTTATTCTGTCAACAAGTCAGAAAATGGATTTATATTTAACATGCAATCCACGGTAGTACTCCTTGAAACTGTTAATTTTTATAGTCAGTCAGGCCTAATCACCAAGTTCACTGTCTGGTCATTGCCAAAGAGGTTGCTCACTCCTTCCTCCCCTTGCTCACTCATTATAGCCAGGTTTCTCTTTCTTTTATTGTGGTATAATATATTTAACATAAAACTTATCATTTTAACCATTTTTAGGTATACAATTTAGTGGCAGTAAGTACATTGGCGGATGGTTCTGCAATCATCACTATCATCCATCCCTATGACATTTTCATCAGCCCAAACTCTGTACCCATTAAACAGTAACTCTGCATTTCTCCCTCCCACTGGGGAGCAACCTGGCAACCACCATTCAATTTTCTGTCTCTGTGAATTTGACTATTTTAGGTACCTCATGTAAGTAGAATCAAGCACTGAATATTTTTAAATCGTCTCCTTCCTTAAAACAAAAACAAAAACAAAAAACCCTCCCAAAAAACTAAAAAACTCATGTATTATATAATAAGCATTTTTGATGAAACAAATTGGTTGAGTTTATTGAAAAAACTAAATAAATCCCCTCCACCCTGGGGCTCCTGGGTGGCTCAGTTGGTTGAGCATCCAGCTCTTGGTTTCGGCTCAGGTCCTGATCTCATGGGTCATGGGGTCAAGCCCCACATCGGGCTCCATGCTCAGCAGGAGTCTGCTTGGATATTCTCTCTCCCTCTGCCCCTTCTCCAGCGCACGCTTTCTCTCTAATAAATAAATAAAATCTTTTTTTTTTTAAATCCCCTCCATCCCTCAAAAAAAGATTGCAGATGAGGGATTATTTGACCTGTATGTGTACCAAAGCTTCATCAACATAGGCTAGCACCACTTAGAGTTTCTAGAAAAGTTTCACTCCCTGGTCATAGGGGAGATATCCCAAGAATTCTGGGATTTCCCCAATCTCTAGGAAAGAAGATTATGCTTTTTGATTGTGAAAGTAAAAGGTTTTGGTTTTGTTTTTTCCCATCCCTATCAATTTAGGAGAATATTTGCTGAGGGGAACACATTTTTTTTTCCCCCACATCAAATCAAATGACTAAAGCTAACTGGTTAAAAATTTCAGTGTTTTTTTTTTTAGAGGTAGTCCAGTTTTACTAAAAATGAATGATTGGTTTTTAGTTGGCCTCAAAAATGTCATCAGAAAATGCACAGATATTTCCTTTATTTTATGTAACAATTGTTGGCATACGGGCTTCCTTTTAGTTTCTAAATGTAAATGTAGACAAAGGGAGCTATTTATTTTGGTTCAAACACCTTTTTTTTTTTTCCCCTTCAGTGTTGAAAAAGGAAGTCTACTATGTGGTTATCTCATGATACCTCATGAGCTTGGCCTGACATCTCAGCTGTCCTTTGACCCCTGCAGGCATTGCAACAGAAACCACCTGGCCTCCCTCAGGTGAGAACTGGCAGCCCCCTGCCGCAGCTCCTACCAGCGCTTCTCCTTTTCTGCCCTGGAAATGTCTCCTTGGCACTCACGTAGTGCAACCTGGAAGTATGGCGGGGGGGGGGGGGCGCCAGGGGTCATTTTCTATGTCAGTTTGGTGGGACACAGTAGTCCCTGATACTTGATCAAACATTATTCCGAAGGTTTCTGGGAAGGTGTTGTTTGATGCGATGAACATTTACATCAGTGGACTTTGAGTAAAGCATCCAATCAGCTGAAGCTTTTAAGGGAAAAAGACAGACTCTCCTCCCCGCAAGAAGGAATTTTGCCCGCTGGTGGTCCTGTAGATTTATACCACAACTCTTCCCGAGTCTCCAGCCTGCCAGCCTACCGCACCAGCTTTCAGATTTGCTAAGTCTCCACAATCACGTGAGCCAGCTCCTTAAAATAAATCTGTCTATCGTCCAGCTAGCTAGCTAGCTCCTGTTGTTTCTGTTTCCTGGAGAATCCTTAGAAAGGTGGGGAAGAGAAGTTAATACCTCATGGGACATCCCTTGATCCAATGGGAAACAGGAGCCTTGGATAAACGCTTCCCCCTTATAAATGACTCTCAGGTGCTCAACATGGCTCCTTAGGAGGTCTCAGCGGGATCCAGCCTCAGCTGGTCACTAATGTGACCAATAAAACATCTTCCAGTTGGTTCTGCCTTCTCCCTGATTTCACTCTTCTTAGCTGCTTGCTCTTGCCTGGGGATCACTTCCCAAGACAACCTACCCTCACACAAACCCTTGCAGAGATAATGTCAGCCATGTCTCTCTGTGCTTGTGTCTCTGTCTCGCCCTCTTTGTCTCTCACACACGCACCAACACCCTTCTCCACTCCACTTTCCTCTGTGTTGGTTTTGCTCTTCAGTAGGTTAAGCTTACCTCAACTGGAGTCAAGACACCCACAATTTCAGGCTTGTGTCTTACTAACTTAGCAAGCCCGGGGAAGAAGAGAATGTTTCCCCCAGTAGTGCTAGCAAAACTCCTGGCCTGATGCTTCCTGATTCTGATTCCCCGGGCCTAGGTAGTGGCCCAGCTCTGAACCAATCATTGGCTTCGGTCAGGAGCCTGGTGGTGAGGTCAGCCCCACCCAACCCGTGTACTTTGAGAGCAGGAAAGGTATGCCCATCCAAAGGGGGTCCATATAGGAAAGCAAATCCACAGACTGAGGAGACTTAATTCCTCTTCGACCTCATCTCTGCCTAAATTCATTCCCTCTTGGGGCGCCTGGGTGGCTCAGCTGGTTAAGCGTCTGCCTTCGGCTCAGGTCATGATCCCAGGGTCCTGGGATCGAGTCCCACATGGGGCTCCCTGCTCCTTGGGAGCCTGCTGCTCCCTCTGCCTCTCTCTCTCTGTCTCTCATGAATAAATAAATAAAATCTAAAAAAAAAATAAAAATAAAAAAAATAAATTCATTCCCTCTTCCCCTCAAGACAGCCAGGAAGCAGTTTCTATTCCTTTCCTGATTACCTCCTGACGTAGCGCCAGGAGCCGGAGGACACTGGATGTGTGGGCAGACCCCCCACCTAAGTAGTAAGTGTAGGACTTCCTCAAAATGACTCCTTCCCCTTCATTGCCTTACAAGCATAGGACTTCAGAACGATGGTGCCCCACTCAGGTCTCCCTGCCTCGTGATCTACCTCACCTCTCTCTTCCTCTGACCCTTTCGGTTTCCCAACACCAAATGAGTGTCCTACAGTTCAATTCATTTCTGACACTAACTACCCAGTGTTAGCACAGACCCCACACGTTAGGAAGGGCTCAGTCCTACAAGACTGCTCCTGCTTCAGACACCAGCTTGAGGTCTTGGGGGCCACTTGAACTTCTGTCCAACTCAGCTGCAAATTCAGGGGTTCTCACAATGCCCCCCTCATGTTTGATAATTCACTGGAACAACTCACAGAACCCAGGAAAGTACTAGACTTGTAATTATCATTTTGGTATAAAGGATTCAAATAAACAGCCAGATGAATGGGGTATATAGGGTGAAGTCTGGAGGGGTCCAGAGTGCAGGAGCTTCTGTTCCTATAGGGTTGGGTTATTCCACCCAACAGGTACATAAATTGCTCACCATCCAGGAAGCTCTTCTAAACCTTCGTGTTCAGGGTTTTTTAAATCAAGGTTTCATTATACAGGCATGATTGATTACATCATTGGCTTAAACTCAATCACCAGCCCCTCTCCCCTCCCAGCCATTAAGGGTAGGGCTGAAAGTTCCAACCCTCTAATCCTATAATTGGGTTTTCCAGGCGGCTGCCCCCATCCGGAAGCTGTCTAGCTCCCACACCCACCCCAGTCACATCATTAGCATAGCAAAGGCACGCCTAGCTCTCAGGAAATTCCAAAAGTTTTTGACGCTCTGTGCCAGAAAACAGGGACAAAGACCAAATCTTATTTTTATTATACCACACTCTTCTTTCAGGACTGCCTGCCTAGTGACCCACCACTTGCCATCTGGAGGAAGATTCTGGCTGCAGAGCGATGGAGATGGTGGGCTCCAGACTCGTGTATTGGGAACTCCATCTTCGACCAATGATCAATGTAATTGATTTCCTTTTTTTTTTTTTAAAGATTTTATTTATTTATTCATGAGAGACAGAGAGAGAGAGAGGCAGAGGGAGAAGCAGGCTCCCAAGGAGCAGAGAGCCCGATGCGGGACTTGATCCCAGGACCCTGGGATCATGACCTGAGTGGAAGGCAGACGCTTAACCATCTGAGCCACCCAGGCGCCCTTGATTTCCTTTTTTAAAGTGAATAAGCAGACACACTCATCAAAGTAAGCATTAGTCTTAGAAGCAGAAAAATGTTCACCTTTAGCCCAAAAGGCTGACCTATAACCTGCATAGTTTTGTTTTTTTTTTAAAGATTTTATTTATTTACTTGAGAGAGAGAGAATGAGAGACAGAGAGCACGAGAGGGAAGAGGGCAGAGGGAGAAGCAGACCCCCTGCTGAGCAGGGAGCCCGATGTGGGACTCGATCCCGGGACTCCAGGATCATGACCTGAGCCGAAGGCAGTCGCTTAACCAACTGAGCCACCCAGGCGCCCACCTGCATAGTTTTTGATAAGGATTAAGTAAGTGCTGGTTGCTACATTCTTAAAGGATCTCATGACGTCCTGCACGTCTCATTGATAGGTAATGTCAAACTGAACGATAAGTTCCAGAGAAATCTTGTGGAAGTGGTTTTATGAGTAGAAATTTGAAGAAACATTTATGATCTAATACTCCATGCCTGTTCCCTCGCCCTTGAGCACTAAGCAGAAGACCACCAGCTTCACACAGCGGAAGTGCGGCTCTTCCCGCCCCTGGGTCCTGTCCCCGTGCTACTTAAACTTACTAAATTGCACCGTGAAATGTCTCAAGAATTCTTGACTGTCACACTCAATGATCCCACAACATTACTAACTTTATTAGGTTCATAAAAGAGAAGTATATTCTCATCAATGTGACTTTGAGCTTGGTTACCCCTTTGTGCTAGATATGGAGAGTCAGATCCTCCTTCCACCACTTCAAGGAATTTTAGATTGAAGAGCGTCAAAGTTTAGGGTAAGATTCCCAGATGTGGGAAGCAGAGTCAGCAAGCAGCTGACTCTGTTCTATTAGAGTCTGTCTCCAATGCAGAGGGTCACCTCACCTCACTTGGGGTCATGCCCCTCCTGGGCAGCTTACAGCCAGTGATGAGTAATGAAGGCCCAGTCATTTCAACTCAATGCAAGACAACTCTAATGGGCAGCATTCACTCCGGAGCCACCTGTCTGGTTGGCCAACGCCAAGGTTTTGATGGGTCTACACTGCATTTCAACTTCTTCCTTCCTTTCTGCCTGACCCGATTTTTTCTCCTCTGAACACGTGTCATAAATATCTTGTCCCCCGAACTCCATCTCGTATCTTCTTCTAGAGTACTGACCCTGTGACACCTTTGTAAAACCCTAAACCTGGTGTATTTGTGCATCCTTCCCAACACTGGTTTCAACAGTAAGTGAAATAACTAGGATGGCCCTATCCTCCCTATCTGGTATTGGTGATCTCAGCTCCAGTTAGAGTCCTTTTGACCCCCAATTTTCTCCTTGGTTAGGATTAAACCACTCAAGATTATTGCCATTCTCTTTAACAAGGATAATCTTAAGTGGTTTTTCTTCCTTTGAATGGCTCTCCTTCCTTTTCCTACTCAATGTGGAGTTGCTTGTGAGGAAATTGGATTCTTTTGGTTTGTTTGTTTTTAAATAATTGATCAATTTAAAGGATTATAGTCTCCTCACAAACAAAAGTTTTGGGGGGACTGTTTTCCTCAGAGACCTTCACTTCCTTGGTTTCCCCTCTCACCTAAACATAGAAGCTCTTCATCTAAAACTCTTGTCCTGGGGCACCTGGGAGGCTTAGTTGGTTAAGCATCTGACTCTTGATTTTGGCTCAGGTCATGATCTGAGGGTTGTGAGATCGAGCCCTGTGTTGACTCTGGGCTCAGCAGGGAGTCGGCTTGAAATTCTCTCTCTCCTTCTGCCCTTCCCCGATCTCATAAATAAATAAATAAATCGATAAATAAATAAATCTCTTACCCTAAACTTTGAGGCTCTTCAATCTAAAACTCTTGCCCTAATCTTTCTCTTGATAGGCAGTTAGCCTATTAATCAAGGTCCATCTCCAACGTCATCACCTGTTGTACATGCACATAAATTCTGTGTTCCAGCCAAGTCCATCTATTTAATCTTTGAGCATTAGGCCCATTTCTAAAACCTATATCCATGCTCTCCTCCTCAGGCTGCTTCTCTGCCTGGGTGTACTCCCCTGTCTTTTCATTCCCACTTCTAGTCCCCCCTCCCCCATGAAGACTCCCAGCTTTCACTTATTTCTTTGGGCCCTGAACACCTATATTTAGGAGTCATGTGCTACCTTGAACTCTCTCTTACTCTTTTATGTAAATGTCCATTCTCCCCATCTCGACTGCATACGTACTCTTGTCTTCTGGAGAGTCTTATGCTCTCCATGAGTTTGCCACTTTCTCTGACCCCCTATATCACCCGCATGGCAGATGTGTCTGTCATTATTGCTGCATAGTGAGCCATCCACTGTCCTGTGGTTTGACTGAGCTCAGCTGAAAGTTCTCACATAAGGGCTTTCATGCAGTTGCAATCAGATAATGAGCTGAGGTCTCAGCCATCTGTGGTCCCCATTCCCCATCTCACCTGAATTGCAACCTTCAGGGGATCCCTTGCTTGGTCTGCCTGAAGTAGGGCTTGCTGCTCCTGTTCAACACTGTGTAGTCACCTGGCTACTGTCATACTTGGTCTCACTTCAAATACCAGCATATTTGATCAGCATATCAGGAAGTAAAATAGGCTTCATGAGAACAACCAGGGACCAGGCAGAGTTGGTAATTTACCTTCATCATTGAACCCAGCTCTTAGTTGGCAGCTGCTGTTCCTCATGTCCAATAATGCTGTGCACTAATTTTACTGTCAAAGAGATACATGAAAAAGACAGATTAAAAAGCTCTCAGAGATTCCCTTGAGATTGGCTTAAATTCCAAGAGGAGGTCATTCTATATAACATTATTTTCTTCCTCTCAATAACATTTTCTTTCCATTGTATGCCAACACCCATCATGTGGCATAGAGGTGTTAATCATCTGTGTGGAATTATGTTTTCAAAGTCTCTGAAAAAAACCAGCCCTCTCCCCTGCCCCCACCAACTGAGCTCACAGACTGTGGCCCTCTGGACATGTACAAACCAGTCTGATTTTTTTTTGCTATTGGGTTACCAGCCAAGTTGCTAAACTGACTTGACTTGTTGGTTAAATACCTGTGGATTCAGGGAAAACTAGTCAATCTCATTTAAATCAATCCTAGACACAGAGATGTTTCTCCAGGGATTGCATAGTGAGTGCTGAAGTCCCCAGCAGAAAGGACAAGCAGTCGCTGGGTGAGGTGATGACGTTGCAAGTGTTATGTTTGCACTCTTGGTCTCTAAGTCACTACCTGTGAAAATATGCGGAGTCGTAATGACTGTTTCAGACATGCCAAGTATAGAGTTTGACTCAGCATTTCACTTTGATGGGAAGAACCTCAAAAGACGATGAACGGACAAGACCTGAATGTGTATCATGTTACGAAACCAGGCATGTAGAAACATGTTTCCAAAACAGGTTAGAGACTTGCTCCCCCTAAAATTTTGTCCATCTCAGTATGTGGCATCACTGTCCATCTAGTTATTCAGGCCAAAGCCTCAGAGTCAACATCTCTTTCCCTCACCATACCCACCCCACTCCACCCTCCCTGCCATGTTTGCTATATCAGCCAAGCTCTAGCCTCACAATCCCTACATTCTCAAACCTACCACTCATCACCACATCCACCAACATCACTCCAGCCCAAGCCAGCTGGCCCTCCTACTTGGACAACTGCAATAGTCTTCTACCTTATTCATAGATTCAACCAAAAAATATTTTTTAATTTCCGCAAGACAAAAAAATACCATAATAAAATCAACGACAAATGACTAAACAGGAAAAATCCCTCTCCCCCCTCCACAAAACCAAGTTTAGATTCCTTAATATATAAAGAGTTAATAGAGTTTATTATTATTATTATTTTTTTAAGATTTTATTTATTTATTCATGAGAGACAGAGAGAGAGGCAGAGGGAGAAGCAGGCTCCCCGCCGAGCCGGGAGCCCGATGTGGGACTCGATCCCAGGACCCTGAGATCATGACCTGAGCCGAAGGCAGACGCTTAACCATCTGAACCACCCAGGTGCCCCTATTATTATTATTTTAAAATACAGTTCATTATTTAAAAGTAAATATTTAAATAGAAAAATGGGCAAATTATTTGAGCACTTTGTAATAAAGGAAATATAAATAGTTCATAAATAAATGATAAGATGCTCAGTCACACCCTAACAAGAAAAATGAAATTCAAAGTTTAATGAGATCCTGTTGATACTTATAAGATTGGAAAAATTCACAAAATTTAATAATGCCCTGAGGCTGATGGAGGAACTGATGGTGGTGGGAGGGTAAATTGGCCCATTCTCTTTGGAGGACAATTTAAAAAGTGATAGCAGATTGTCACATGCATTTACTTTTTTTTGACCTGGCAATGCTACATCTAGAATTTTATTTTACAGATATATTTGCACAATATAAATGCAAATACATATTGAAGGAACAAAAAAACCCAGCCAAATGCCCACTGGTAGGGAACTAGTTAAATAAGTTGTGGTATATCCATGGAGTGAAATTCTATGCAACTGTGAAAAAGAATAAAACAAAATGACTTGGTATTGATAAGAGAAAATTTCCTAGAAGTATTATTAAATTGTAAAAAGCAAGATGCAGAAGAGCATACATAATATGCTATCGTGTCTTAAAATATGGGTGTGGAAATATACATATTTTCTTGCATATGTATAGACTGTTTCTGGAAGAATATACAAGACAGTGGTAACAGTGGTTGCCTCTGGAAATATGATCAGAGAATTAGGGGTAAGGAAGAGGAGACTTGCTTTTTACTATATTTCCTTTATGACATTCGAATTTATACTACATTAGAGGATTATCTATTTTTCAAAAAACCATAATGTATCATTTAAAATTTTTTTCCCATAAAAGTTTAAATGATAATTTTATTTTGGTAATATAAAGTTAAATTCTGAAAGATAAAGAGAAAAAACAAGTTTTATCTTGTCATTTTAAAGGAAAGCATTAGCAATGTTTTCTGGAAAAGTGTGAGATTTTACTTAAAGAAATAATAAGAAATTTCACTTCTATTATGTCTTTCTGTTTTCAGAATTACTACATATAAACTAATACTTCAGACAAAATAATAGCTAAATTAATAGTGTTTACTGTGAGCAATACTGTGTGAAATGCTTCAAAATTATAGTACTGTTTTCATCTCCCTGTTATAGATAAGGAATGAAAGCTCAGAGAGATGAATTAACTTCCCTAAGGTCACAGAGCTAGGAAGTTACAGAGCTGATGGAAACTTACGCAGCCTGACACCAGAGCCCACATTCTTAACCACTGTACAGTTTATTTATTGTTATTAATGACTCATTTGTTTCACACAAAACAACACTTAAGGGTACATAATTTCCAATTCAAAACAAATACTTATCAGAAAAAAGCATCTAACTTGACCATAGGAAATAAAAATACAAGTGTTGTAAATTCTTAAGTCCCATAAATAAAGCCATGATACTGTTTCTGATTTTATGGTCAGTGATTCAGGAAAATAAAAATATCGTATTTTAAGACACTTGAATAACAATTGGGAAATATGACAGCTGGGTTATACATATAGTACACATGATTCTTTGTTTATATTCTTTTTTTTTTAAGATTTTATTTATTTATTTGAGACAGAGAAATCGAGAGACAGAGCACGAGCAGAGGGGGAGGGGCAGAGGGAGAGGGAGAAGCAGACTCCCAGATGAGCAGGGATCCCAGGACCCTGGGATCATGACCTGAGCTGAAGGCAGACATTTAACCCACTGAGCCACCCAGGTGCCCCTGTGTTTATATTCTTGACCTTCATGAAATCTTTTGTTTTTATTTTAATTTGAGTTAATATTAGTTTATATCAATGTAATATTTGTTTCAGGTTTACAATATCGTGATTCAACAATTCTATGCATCACCTGGTGCTCATCACAAGTTCACTCCTTCATCCCCATCATCTGTTTCACCCATCCCCCACACCCCTGCCCTCTGGTAACCATCAGTTTGTTCTCTACAGTTAAGAGTCAGTTTCTTGGTTTGTTTCTCTTGTCTCTTCTTCCCCCTTTGCTCATTTGTTTTGTTTCTCATGAATCTTAAAGTAACAAAGAAAATGCTTTAGGTCAGTGTTAAGGATTGAATTGTGCTCCCCCCACCCCCCCATGCAAGGTACGTGGAAGTCCTAACTTCCTATTATAGGTTGATTTGTGTTCCCTCAAAATTCTTATATTGAAGTCCTAATTCCTATTACCTCAGAATGTGACAGTATATGGAGAAAGGGTCTTTACAGAGATAATCAAATTAGGGTGGGCCCGAATCCAATATGACTAGTATCCTTAAAAAAAGAGGAAATAGGACCCAGACACAGACATGCACAGAGGGGAGATGGTATGAAAAGACACAGGGAGAAGACAGCCATCTACAAGCCCAAGACAGAGGCCTGAAACTAATTCTTCCTTCAGGGCCCTAAACAAACACTAGCCTCCCTGACCCATGAATGTGACCAAATTTGGAAACAGGGCCTTTGTGGATACAGTCAAGTAAAAGTGAGGCCATACTAATTAGGGTCCCAATCCAACATGAGTGGTGTCCTTATAGGAACAAGAGATGACACAGACACAGGAGAACCCCATGTGAAGACAGAGGTGGAGACTGGAGTGATGTGTTTACGAACCAAAGACTGCCAAGGATTGCTAGCAACTCCAGAAGCTGGGGCTGAGCTCACCCTAGACAAGGGGCTAGAGTTCCTGCACCAGCACCCTACCAGTCACAGGTTACAGACCACCCCCAGGGACTTCACCTGCAGGCAAGTGGGATCCAGGAACTACAAGGGAGTTCTCCATAAAAGCACAGCACATGTTGCTTGTTGAAATCAAAAGCACCCCCAAAGAGGGGAAGAAAAAAATGGTAAACAGGAATTCCAAGGGATCCAGGAAGAACAACAGCATCATCCAACCTGTCGAATTATCTGCCCGTGATATCTGGAGTCCAGAAAGCCGGATGCTGATGTCCAGTCCTGCTATCCACTTGGGTAACTTTGGGGCATACATTTGCATCTTGGATCTTAGCTGACTTTTCTGTTAAAAGGAGATAATGTTAATGCTTTTACAATTTGTTTTTTCATAAAATGTTTGCTCTTTGGGGTTGATATTCAGATGGTATAACTATGTATTGGTTGCTAAAACAGAAATGGTTCTGTATTGGGGGATAAATAGCCACTCCCCTTACTACTTTGGTCCCCTCCCTGGAACCCCTTGCATTTCCCTACAACCCAGCAATGAAAATGCTGGGCACAGCTGGGCATCTCCCTAACATTAGGGCCAGTGTTCTTTCTAATTAGTTGGCTGTTAAAGATTTTGACTATCATCCCCAGATCAAGCATGTGCTGTGTGTCTAATCCAGTGATCACAACTGTGAGGGACAGAAAAGAATTAGACTGTCTCTGCCTTCAAAAAGTTTAAACTTGGGGTGCCTGGCTGGCTCAGTTGGAAGAGCATGCGACTGTTGATCATAGAGATTACTTAAAAATAAAATCTTAAAAAAAAAAAAAGGTTCCACTTTAATTGAGGTGGGGACAAACACAGTTTGAATAATTAGGAAAAATTATGCGCTAAACTCTATGTTTTAGTCCACGTGGGCTGCTGTAACAAAAATACAATTGACTGGGTGGCTTAAACAATTATTTCTCATAATTCTAGAGACTGGAAAGTTCAAGGTCAAGACCTCAGCAGATCCAGAGACTGGTGAGAACCCTCTTCCAGGTTAATAGAAGGCTGTTTTCTCACTGCGTCCCCGCACAGCAGAAAGGGTAGGATTGCCCTGGGTGAGTGGGTGGGGGTCCTTTTATAGGGGCACTAATCCTAATCCTGAGGGCTGAGCCTTCACCTCCCTAAGGTCCTACGTCTTAATGCCATCACATTGGGCATCTGAACGTCAACATATGAATTTTGACAGGCACATTCAGTCCATAGTATTCTGCAATTCTAACACTAAAAAGTGAACATTTTCTGGAAGAAAAAATTGTCAAAACATAATGCAAGGGCACGGTATTAATCTCCAACTTTCCTGACTGGTTGAGTCCAGCCATGACCCTCAGGTTTCAGTAAGGCTCCAGCATATTCAAATTAAAAATTCATCAGTCAGTGGTTTTGTTAATGCAGCTTCCATCACTTTATTACATTTTTCACAAATTAATGAGCTCTTTTCACATTGTGTATACTGATACAACTAAACTGAATACACAAGGAACCTGTAAAGTTCTCTAACCAATATTTTCTGCAATAGGATCTGTGGCATGTTACTTTCTAGCAAAAAGAAGCTTTCTCAGGGGAAAAACAAAATAGCTAGTGCAAAGACACCTATGATTTCTTTCAGTGTATTCCAGGCCACATGGGTGCAAAAGGGAAAAGGAGATGAAAGAAGATCCACCATCTTCCCAGTGCAAGGCTTTGAAATGCAAATTCATTTCCACTTGACCACAGACCAAGAAGATGAGTGTTTGATGACACCACATTGATTGACCATCTGGGTTGTGTTTGGTCCAAGTCCTCACCTCAGTTTCTGTTTTCTGAGATACAAAATATGACCCAAACCTACCCATGAATTTTGCCTAACTGGTAGTGTTCTCAAGGCCTAGTGAGAACCAAAGATGGCAATTAGAGCCAGAGAGTGATGAGTTAGAATCCAGGACCCTTCGGGAGAAGCAACAGCATTGGGGAAAACTTCTGTTCTTCTTCCTGGTATTTTGGATAGGGTTTGGAAAATAATTTGAGAAAACTATGAGCCTCTTCACATAATTTCATGTTTACATCTAATTGTTTTCATCATAAATTTGACATTTCTAGAGTATTAAAAATACTGAATATTAAAATCTTAAAATAGTCTTAAACCATCACATCACTCATTTGAATAAACCCAATGGACTCTAAATGCCATAGCAATCTAATAATCACATCGTTCATTTAAAAACACAGATCATCTTTACAGTTGGACAGTTCTCATTTCTTGTTTCCCTTCAAACTTCTATTTCTTTTCTACCTCTTCCTTAGTAGTTTATCTTAGTGTAATTTTTTAAAAAAAGATTTTATTTACTTATTTATTTTAGAGAGAGAGAGCACGAGCATGAGTGGGGGGTGGCGGGGAGAGAAGCAGGGCGGGGCAGAAGGAGAGGAAGAGAGAATCTGAAGCAGACTCTGCACTGAGTGTGGAGCCTGATGCGGGGCTCGATCCCAGGACCCGGGCAGATCACAACCTGAGTGGAAACCAAGAGTCAGATGCTTAACCGACTGAGCCACCCAGGTGCCCCTTAATGTAATTTTTTACACTTGAAAGTTTTTCTATTGCTCACCCTTTCATGATGCTTTGCAATAAAAATCTATAAATTTATTTATTTATGTATTTATTTTATTTATTTTTGAGAGAGAGAGAGAGATTGAACTGCACAGGGGTGGGGAGGGGAGGGCAGGGGCAGAGGGAGAGGGAGAGAGAATCTTAAGCAGGTTTCACACTCAGCTCGGAACCCGCTTCAGCGCCTAGTCTCACAACCCTAAGATCATGACCTGAGCTAAAATTAAGAGTCAGATGCTTAACCAACTGGGTCATCCAGGCACCCCCGTATATAAATTTAACTTTCTGTCACCATAAAATTGAAAGTGATAAAAATTTCTTTTGTATTGAGTTGATATTATAATTATAATTACTCTTAGTCCACAATTGATTAATAGAACAAAAATATATTACAGACTGATAAATGGTAATTACAGTTTTATTGAAAATGTTGCCAAAAACCAGAAACAGCCTAGATGACCATTTATAGAAGAATGGATAAACCAACTGTAGTGTATTTATACAACGAAATCTTGCTTAGGAATAGAAAGGGACAAACTACTTATACATGAAACAACACAGATGCCTCTTGAAAGCCTTATTCTAAGAGAATCTAGACACAGAAGAGCACATGTTATATGATTCCCATTTATATGAAGTTCTAAAACCGGCAGAACTAATCTACGATCGAGGAGCATCAGAACAGTGGTTGCCTCTGGGGCAGATTTGGGGCAGGGATGGGCAAGGAAATGATGTCAGGGAATTTCTGGGTGATTGTAATGCTCTGTATCTTGACAGGATTTGAGTGACACACGTGTATACGTTTGTCGAAACCCACAGAATTGTTCCCTTAAGATCTGAGCATCTCATTGTATGTTTATTTCCTCAAAAAAAAAAAAGGAAACGACTGGCAACAAATGTTGAATTCTAACCAATGACATGTATGCCGAAGTATTTCGGGTGAGAATTTACTGATGCCTGCAATTTACTTTGAAACATACCTGGATTGATAAATGGATAGAGGGAAGGACAGATGGATAGAGCAAAATAATTCTAGAATCGAGGCAATGGGTATATGTACGTTTACTGCAAAATTCTTTCAACTTTTCTATATGTTTGAAGATTTTTGTAACAAAATATTGGAAAAAATTAATTGAAAATGCACCTCTTACTGAGATGGGTGAAATATCTTCAGCCATCTATTTCCCTTCATGTATCCAGCGAATATTAACTGTTGCTAGAATTAACGCTAGGTTTAGCATCTGCTTCATGCATATTTTCCTCTTTTTTTTAAAGATTTTATTTATTTATTTTGAGAGAGAGAGTGAGCGAGAGAGAGAGAGCACATGAGCAGGGGCAGAGGGAGAGGGAGAAGGAGACTCCCCTTCTGAACATGGAGAGCCCAACACACGGCTCGATCTCAGGACCCCAGGATCATGACCTGAGCTGAAGGCAGATGCTTAAATGACTGAGCCACCCAGGCGCCCCCATATTTTCCTCTTTTTAAAATGTAAGCACTATGAAAACATGTAAGTAGATGGGGAAATGGAGGCAGGTGGAGAGAAGGTATCCAGTTGAGAGAGAAGAGGGTCTGACCAGTGTTGGTGGTGTGGAAGGGGGACCCTGACATTAGAGACACTGCAGAGGTAGAGTCAAATGGACTTAGGGCCGAGAGAATGATCCAGAATCAACAACCAAGTGCCTGTTTAGGGAGAGAAGGCAAAGCTATTTCAGAGCTTTCTAACCCCAGAGACAGTCAAGTTGAAGATCCCATCAATGAAAATTGGAAACCCGTTCTGGGAGCAGAGAGAAGTCATCTCTGAACATTTTTATCTTCAGGCACCAGAGGGATACCCAGAGGGAGAGTCCGAGCAGGAATTCAGAAGCGTGTGTATGAAGTTCAGAAGCAGGTTCAGGGACAAAGAAGTTGATTTGCACAATGGCTATGTAGTGGGTGTCTTTGTTCCAGGGACCCAGCCGGTGCTCACGCGGTAGCTTCGCAACATCACCTGTGGGCCCAGGAGTGAGGTGCTGTGGGCGACCAGCCACGGAGTCAGGGGAAATCAGCAAAACATGGAGAGAGTCTAGGACTCTACCTACCTGAGGGATGACTGACAAAGAGTGGACAGTGGAGAGGAGGAGAATCGGGGGAATAAAGCCTCAGTGATGCTGAGAGAAGGCAGAGTTTCCAAAAGGAAGGGATGGTCAGATGACGATGTTAAAGCTGCACAGGTTAAGTAGGATGAGCGCTGAAATGGGGCCGCCGCACGCTACCAAGAGAGCGGCCGTTCTCAACCTGGGCAGTTTGTCCCTCACGCCTGGGAGGATGGTGCTCCCAGCATCTCATGGGGGTGGGGGGACCGAGGGAAGCTTCTGAACATCCTGTGATGCACAGGACAGCCCTTCCCACGACAGACTCATTCTGCCCCAAATGTCGACAGTGCAGAGGGGGAAAACCCTCCCGATACAGCCCTGGTTCCTGGATTTTCTGGGCTAAATCCATTTTTAGACATTCACATCAGAGCATATGTCTCAAATACGGGTTTAGCAGATGTGTTCCCCAGTGTCGGGAACCTTGAGGGGAACCATCCCTCAAATTTTAGCCAGAGGGATGAGATCTGCGTTCTATTTTATTTTGGAGCTGGTATCCTATTGGCTGCCTCTTCTCTACTCTCATTTTTTAGACTCTTAGACTAATGCTCCCGAATGATTCTTAATCTTCCACGATCTCCAGGGAACCATGCTTCATCTTGCCTTCTACCTTTGGACAAAAACTCTCACGTAGGGGCACCTGGGTGGCTCAGTCGTTAAGCGTCTGCCTTCGGCTCAGGTCATGATCCCGGGGTCCTGGGATCGAGCCCCGCATAGGGCTCCCTGCTCCGCGGGAAGCCTGCTTCTCCCTCTCCCACTCCCCCTGCTTGTGTTCCCTCTCTCGCTGTGTCTCTCTCTGTCAAATAAATAAATAAAATCTTAAAAAAAAAAAAAACCCTTTAAAAAAAAAAACTCACGTACATACCTACACACACACACACACACACACACCCGCAGGTGTGCGCCATTTTGCACACATCCTATCCTCCCCGACACATCTAATTTCTCCACTCATTGGGCTGGTCTATTTGTTGCCACTTCTCTGCTCCTGCCCGCCCCGCACTCTACACTCGAGAGCCATTGGTGACGCACATACTCTAAGGTTTGAAAATTATGTGCCGGCCTGACTCCTGGATGAGGATTAGAGTTGACGGTTTTCTGGAAAACAAACAAAATTTGTTCCTTCTCATCTGGTCCTCCGTATCTCCTCCCCATAGAACTTTTCCAATGAATTTGTAAATTGGTTAAAATCTACTTGACTCAAATCCATATTGTTCACAGTGCTGATTTTTCTCTTTCCTGTCACAGAATTCCACTTCCCTGCTTTGGCTATGAGACCAGAGGGTCGCACAGCGATTTTTAAAATGCAAGACTTACATTAAATAGCTCTCCTGTCTTACTACACTCCATGGCACCTCTTCATTTCCCCTCTTCCTCCACCCACCTGTTCGTATTGGGCCAGAAAAGCAGCAAGAGAGGGAACACAAGCAGGGGGAGTGGGAGAGGGAGAAGCAGGCTTCCCACCGAGCAGGGAGCCCGATGCGGGGCTCCATCCCAGGACCCTGGGACCATGACCCGAGCCAAAGGCAGATGCTTAACCGACTGAGCCACCCAGGTGTCCCTCTGGGAGATTTTTTATATGTTACAGTTTACCAAATCTATTCTCTTCCTTTGAAAATGCTCTAGAAAATAAAACAACAATAAACACTGATTTTTTTCCAAATTTCTTTTTGAAACATCAATCTGTTACTTGTAAGTTTGCTTCCTACTCCTCTTAATACTTTAATGAGTTGTGTTAATCAGATCAGTAAGGGCTACATTTTTAATGATGGATATTTTATCGCTGGTCTCCTAGTGTGGTCAGCTTTAATTTTTAATCTACTAGTTTATTTATTTAGACATTGGCTGTTTGATCATTTGTATATTTGGTCTGTGACTCATTTCTCTAAGGCTGATTTCTTGTAAAATGCTGAAGCACAAATAAGGACAGTTATGTAATCAAATGATGCTTTGATAACAGGCACAATGGGCATCAGCAATGAAATATGCATTCAGAGATCCGATAGCAAGAAAGGGAAAAAGTAGACTGAAAAAAAAGCGTGCAGAGCTTCAGGGACCTGTGGGACAATAAGTGTCTAACATTCGTGTCACTGGAGTCCCCAGCCTCTGACCAGGGAGAGACAGAACACCAAGGGGAACCGGAGGGGAAATTTTGCTCCTTCCAGAAGCCTTTCTGAGATGTAGCAGTTTATACCTCCTGTCTGCACACATCCTGCAAGACCAGTCTTTCCACTCGTGCTTTTCATGAAGCTGTAGCTAGCTCTGCATGAGCCCCTTTGTGACCACTCTCTCTCCAGCCTGCCTCGTCCTGCTTGCCTCCCCACGGCTGCCTGGGGCAGGCACTCTCATCAACACATCAGCACAGAAGGTTTGATTCTGTTTTCTAGTAAATCCCTATCTTTTTATCCTTCTGGAATCCTGTTATTTATATGTTATTTCTCCTAGTTAATGTCTTTCAAGTTTATTTTTCTCTCTCACAATTTCCATTTCTTTGTAGATTTTCTCTGTCTTTTAAGCTTTTTTTAAAAATTTTTAAAAAGTTTTTATGTATTTATTTGACAGAGAGAGACAAAGTGAGAGAAGGAACAGAAGCAGGGGGAGTGGGAGAGGGAGAAGCAGACTCCCCGCTGAGCAGGGAGCCCGATGTGGGGCTCGATCCCAGGACCTGGGATCATGACCTGAACCGAAGGCAGATGCTTAATGACTGAGCCACCCAGGCGCCCCAGCTTTTTTCTTTCTTTCTTTTTTTTAGAGAGAGAGAGCGTGCGTGTGCACATGTGGGAGGAGGGGAAGGAGCGGGCGGGAGAGAATCTTAAGCAGGCTCCATGCCCAGCCCAGAACCCAACCCGGGGCTCGATCTCACCACCCTGAGATCATGACCTGAGCCTAAATCAAGAGTCGGACACTTAACCAACTGAGCCACCCAGGGGCCCCTAAGCTTTTTTTCTATTTGCCTTCCAAGTTGGGTCTTAATAGAGACTATTTTATCATTTATTTATTTATTTATTTATTTATGAATGATTTATTTATTTGAGAGAGAGAGAGCATGAGTGGGTGGCGCAGAGGGAGAGAGAGAGAGAATCTCAGGCAGACTCCCCGCTGAGCCCAGAGCCTGACACGGGGCTTGATCCCATGACCCCGAGATCACGACCTGAGCTGAAACCAAAAGTCAGCACTCAACTGACTGTGCCACCCAGGTGCCCAACAGTGACTATTTTAGCTTTTAATATTTTAGCTAAAAATGTTTTTAGTTCCAAAGAGTTTGTGTCTGTGTGTGTATGCATTGTGATGCACGGAATCTTCTTATGTGTTCTTTCTGTATTTTAATTCAGCTTTTGTCTGACTCCTCCAACAATTTTGTTTCTCTAAAACCTATTACTAGTATTTTTTTTTTAAGATTTACTTATTTATTTGAGAGAGAGAGAGTGCATGAGCAGGGGGAGGGGCAGAAGGAAAGGGAGAGAGAGAATCTCAAGCAGACTCCCCACTGAGCATGGAGCCGGACACAGGGCTCGATCTCACAACGCTGCGATCATGACCTGACCTGAAATCAAGAGTCAGACACTTACCCGACTGAGCCACCCAGGGGCCCCCCTATTATGAGTGTTCTGATGGTTGTTTCCCTGTGGCCACCCAGTCCCTTTAAGGTACTGTATTAGCTTCTTACTGTTGCTGGAGCAAATTACCACATTACCATGTGGCTTGACATGACACAGATGTATTTATTCTCTTACAGTTCAGGAGCTCAGAAGTCCTAAATCAAGATGTCAGCAGAACGTCATTCCTTCTGGAGGCTCTAGGGAAAAATTCATTTCCATGTTTCTTGCTTCTTGAGCTGCCTGCATTCCTTGACCTGTGGTCCCATCCTCCATCTTCTGTGATCATGTTACCTTCTCTGGCTCTGGCCCCCTGCCTCCCTCTTATAAGGGTTTTTCTGATTATATTGGACCCACTTGGATAAACCGAGATCATCCCCCCCTCAAGATCCTTCACCATATCTGCAAAGTCCCCTTTGCCATGTAAGGTAATGTATATCCCCAGGTTCCAGGGACTAGGATGTGCATGTCTTTGGAGGGATATTATTCTGCCTACCACCTTACTTAAATGGAAGCCGCTCCGTGAATGATGAAAACGAGATGGTGCCTGCCCCCGTGGCCCTGCTGGGTGGCAGCTGATATGTCATCAGTTCTCTGTTATAACACAGGGCGGAGGGCTCCCTGACCCCTCATCTTCTCAGCTAATCGGGCTTATATGTTCTAGCCTTAGCATAAAAGACACATTTACCTCCCTTCCTCCTCCTCCAGCTTCTTGGAATTCAGGAAGACCAGTAGGTTCCTACCAAAGTGCCATAAGGGACCAGAATTACCCTTCCTCTTGGGGTTCTACGATAGTTAATTTTATGTGCCACCCTGGCTAGGCCATGGTACCTTCACATTTGATTAAACTCCAGTCTAGAAGTTGATATGAAAGTATTTTTCAGGTGAAATTTACTTTTAAAATAAGTAGACTTTGAGTGAAGCAAAGTACCTTCCATAACGTGGGTGGGCCTCATCTAATCTGCTGAAGGCCTTAAGAGCAAAAGACTGAGGTCCCTCAAGAAAGAGGAAATTCTGCCTTCAGACTGCCTTCATACTCAAGCTGCAGCATCAGCTCTTCCCGAGGGTCTTCAGCTTGCTGGCCTGCCCTGCAGATTTTGGATTTACCAGACCCCACAGTTGTGTGAGCTAATTCCTTAAAATGAATCAGTCAATTAATCAATCTCTTTCTCTATATGCACACACACACATACACACACAGACACATACTTTATTGGTTCCATTTCTCTGAAGAACTCTGACTAATACAGGTCCATAGATCTCCACAGGCCAAGCCCTCTCCAAGAAGGCTTCTCCAATCTTATTGTAGGATTTGGCTGTGGGTCCCACAGCACCTCTCCGATCCCGGTGTGGGAGGTCCCTGGGCCAACTCTAAGAGAAGGGTGGCAGAGCCCAGGGCCCTCCTTCCACCTTCTAGGTTCCCCTGGAATTGTTTGGAGTTAGGAGAGGAGCAGACCATGGGATATTTAAGACAACATTTTCCCAAAATTTTGTCAAGATTCTTTTTTAGCCTCATTTGATATCCAGACTTCTGTTAGCTTCCCAGAATTTTATCATTCTCTTATTGGATAACTATGCATCTTTTGTCTTGATCCAAGACATTGATAAAAACATAGAACAGATAAGAGCCAAAGATACCCATCCCAGAAACCCTCTCTGGAGGATCCAATTATTTTTTCATTCAATCTTTCATTTTCCTAAGACTCTGTTTTTAGAAATTAAATTATTTTTGTTCTCATTTTCATGTGGGGAGCTTGGTAACCTTCGTATCAGAGGTCCCAAGTTTAAAAGAGAAGGTACCTCCCTCCCTTCTTAGGAATCAATGTTTTTCTTCCTGGGGATTACTCGTACTGTGGCCTGCCACATCCCCTGCCTTTACACCTGCCCCCCAACCCCACCTCTCAATGGACTAACATGCCTTCCCTAAGCTCAGTAAACAACTTCAAACCCCCCCTCTCAGCTCTGGGGCCAACCCCGCGTCTGGCTGCGGGGCATTTCAAAAGCTTCCGTTAGTAGATCAAGTGAGTCGTGATCAAGTCTGCCATGTTGCTGGGTGTTCTGGACTTGGCTCTAGTTCTAGAGGCTAAGCTCCTTGCTGCTACCTAGAACTCAGTTCCAGTCTCTCTCTCTTTTTAAAAAAGATTTATTTATTTATTTTAGAGAGAGTGAGTACGGGGAGGAGGAGGGGCAGAGGGAGAGAGAGAGAGAGAGAAACTTACGCAGACTCCACGCTGAGCGCAGGCTCGATCCCACGACCCTGAGACCACCAGCCGACACCAAGAGTCTGAAGCTTAACCCACTGCACCACCCAGGCACCCCTCCTGGGTCTCTTGACTCCTTAGTTTATTTTTGTAGCCTGACAACCAGTAGTCCCTTCAACCAGTCGGCAGCTGGTGGACTTGCCAGATGTTACTGCTCGTCTGTTTGGATCATCGCATATGACCCTCTCCCGGCTGCCATGCCTCAGTGATCTGCACAACACCTGCATTTGACTTCTTTCTGGACTTCTGAGGTGCTAATCCCTGCCCGGGCCGTTGCCAGCCACAGTACTCTTGGCAGGTGATGTTCTGCCTGCTCATGGATCCCCTTCCTCCCAGCATGTCTTTGCCCCATGAGCGGGTCTAGACTTCTGGTGCAGACCCCTCCTGGGCTGTCCGGTCCCAACCACCCCATCCCTGAGCTCCTGTTCTGATAGAAAAGATATGGAATTCGGAGACTTCCCAGCAGGGCAGCTTCTTGGAGGTGGGAGCCGGGGTGGGTCTGGGGGGAAACCTCATTTTGCCTGTGCTCAACTATATTAAACTCTTAGTTGTTATGAAAAAAAAATCTGATTTTGCTCAATCATATTAGACTCTTAGTTGTTATGGACAAAATGTGATTTTCACATTCTCATTTTACCTCCCCAAATATATAATATCATTAAATTGCCCTTTACCAATGGCTCTTCTATAGCTCATTAACCACAATGTTTTGTTCTCTTATAAAACTGTGTCAGAAAGACTTAAGAGTGTGAGGCTGTGATGAAACCCCATGTTAGCCTGAGCCCAGGAGGAGAGTGGTCAGGAACATTTTCTTCCAGCTCTTCCCAGACAGCCAAGGAGCCTTCAGCACGTTCTTTTTACACTTTCGTGACTCATTTCCTCACTTGTAACACAGAAATCCTGATGCAGTGCCAACCAGCTATAACATGGTGCTATGAAAATTCCAGTCATGGAGTAATTAAAACTTTATTTCATATATGATTTTGACGTTATGCATTTATAATACAATACTCTAGGGTTTGAAGAGCTGACATTATTTCTGGCTCTGCTTGTTGTGACTAGAAACTGTGAACTCTATCGACTGGGATGGAAAATCACTCCCTGCAAAGCATCCCGGACCGTGGTGTCCATAAAAGGCAATGTGCTGGCTCGAGAAATTGCATGATTTCATAACTAACCTGTGAGCCTAGCTGCCCCCTTCACATCTAAAAGCACGCTTGCACAGAGGGCAGAAAATCTCTTTTTTTTCACATGTTTTCATCTCATAGCTCCTTTCCCAAGTCTTGTAGTTAAAAAGACATTTATTTCTCCCTAGGCGTATTATCGCTCCTGGAGGAAGAATCTTTCATAGTCATACAGTGTAGCCTCTCTCCTAATGGAGAAATCCCATCTACAAAATTGATAGATGACCTGCCAAGGATTAATTTATTAATTCAGGCATCGACTGCTTACTGCGTTGCTAGACATTGAGCCAGGACCCCCTCATTGGCAAAGACTGAGATAACCATCCACGTGCAAGTAGTTTATTTGAGAGAGGGTCCTAGGAGATACAGGACATGGGGACTGTGTGACAAGGAAGGGGAGGAAGGCGACAAAGCCTCCATTACCGAGCAAGTGACCACTGTGGGCAAACAGAGCTCAGTCCCACCAAGGAACTTGAAAACCATGGCTTAGAATTCACCCAACCAAGGGGCAAGGGAGCTGGGATATTTATTTGCCAGGTCTCCGTTTGTCATTGTCTCCGGGTGCTTTCAGGGAAATTAATTGTCCAACACTTCTGACTTCCCTGTGCACACTTTCCCAAGGCCAGAAAAAACCTTCAAGTGGATAGTTTCAGGAGTCAGTGGTAAGTAGCGTTTGACTTCGGAAGTGAATGCCGAGGGGTTTGGCGTGGGGGACGCCCAGAGCTTCTGCTTCGTACATGAAGACAGATTTAAGATCCCCTTTTTACCTCCCTCCTTTTGACCTGAAGGAGGGAACAGGACATGCACTCCTTGAACCCAGTGGCCCAGGGTAGGGAGGGCTACAAGAAAATAGGGGAAAACACCAGAGTAATGGGTGTGACAAGTCTAAGGGAACATATGCAAAACCTGAGTCAAACTGGGGTGAAGATGAGCAGTGAGAAGAGCAACAGCTCTAGATGACATCAGGCCTTGACTAGTCGCTGGTAGCCCAAAGGATGAGGCTGGAATGACATGGAAATACCAGCCTTCCCACAAGCGTCAGGCGGTGCCCCGGGGGAGAAAAACCTGATACAGAGTGAAATCTTGGGCAAAGGGGTTGGAAGGAAGCAGGTGAGCTGGCCAGGGCTTCCAGCTCTTCCTTCGTCCCTAGGGAGAGCGAGCTGCAAACATGAGTGTCGAGGGGCCAGGCAGGAGGGCCGGCAGGGCAGGCTCACCGGGGGCATGAAAGGTGCAAAACTGGATGGCAGCGCTCTCACTGGACCTGCACCGTCTCCTGCCAGTTACCTGGGCCGATGCAGGGAATGCCAAGACTGGCCCAAGCCCACTGGCTTGCTGGGAGGACTCACTAAAATCCAGCAGGGTTGTAAGCTGTTTTGGCTGTGAGACATGGAAAGGGTGCTGGGCCAAGTGGGGTTGACCTTCCAAGGTAAGGCAGCTTGGAGTGAAGCTTGGAGTGAAGCACTCTCATTTTTAGGATGTTTTTCTCCGGGTTGGACTGAAATTTACCTCCCTTGAACTTTTCCCTGGTCCTAGTGCTCCCCTTTGGAATTCCTTGATCAGTCCCAAGAAAGTTTGTGTCAACATAGTACTGGGCTCATGGCAGCCAATAAAAACTCCGCTTTGGGCAGGTGCTTATGCATTGTGAGATATTAGGAAGTTTATGGCAAAAACGTGCCTAATATCCCTTCTCCTGGTTTCAGCTAGGCTGTTCTGTTCCAGATATTTCCAGAGAATGCAACCCTGCCGTGGACGCACGTAGGGTCTGTAGTGCTTTACTGCCAAGCTCCTCATCCGCAACCTTCTATGTCCCTTCTCCAGCTCACAATTCAAGGCACCACCTCAAACAGCAGTGTCTTTCTCCTTTCCTTTGGTCTGCCCTTACAAACCCATCACTGGGATTTCTCTCCATTGTGATGTGCATCTTCTTACAGAATTTTAAACCGACTGAACATTTGTTTGGGTCATCTCTCTTTGAAAGAAATGTATCTTGCTACCCTATGAACCCGCCATGTGGATCAAGAAGGGCTTTAATTTATTTTATGTGAACTGAAACTTAAAGCATAAGGAACTTTTAGATGGAAATGCTCTCTATGATAGGTGACAAGGCACGGTAACAATAAATAAAGGTGCCATCTCATTCAACCCAAACCAAAAGAAAAACAAACAAACAAAATAACTGTCATTGTTTTAACCAGAGCAGCATCTTTAAGAATGAACAACAAAGATGCACACATATTGTCAGTCTGCCTGTGGTCACTTTGGCAAATTTGTATAAATGAGACTCTTACATCCTAATTGGGATTTGAAACATGGCTCCTTTTAAAACTGACATAAGCCTTTTATTGTTCACTTTATGGTACCACTCAACTACAGACAGGGGACAATTAGAATAACCTAGAAGTTATGCAAGGAAATTGGAAAGTTTGGCTAAAAGAGCTTGTGTCTTTTGAGCCAAACATTTCCTGTGTCATTTTAGTTGCATATTTATGGATTTCTGAGAAATTAAAAATAATGTGCTCTTATTACAGCAGACACCCACACCAAAGAGAAAGGACAAGCCACACCAAAGAGAAGAAGAGCAAGAATGAAAATTGCACAAAAAAGAACTCAGAGGGAGGGGTAGGATTACTTTTCCTGCCCAACCAAAAAGGATCAGAAGAAATGGGGTTCTCTCAGTCTAGAGAATAATCCCCCCTTTTTTTTTTCAGTTCACAGGTGGTTATCACCAATTCTCCTCATTTTACTAGAATTTCTAATCGCATTAAATATCTCAGCAGCGGGGCACCTGGGTGGCTCAGTCGGTTTAGCATCTGCCTTTGGCTCAGGTCATGGTCCCAGGGTCCTGGGATGGAGCCCTGCTTTGGGCTCCCTGCTCAGCGGGGAGCCTGTTTCTCCCTCTCCCTCCACCCTGCCCAACCCCTCATGCTCTCTCTCAAATAAATAAATAAAATCTTTAAAAAAAAAAATCTCAGCAGTGCATTTCCAATCATAGTTACCATTAACAGTATAGTTTAAAAACTTCTACCTGGAGAATTTCTATACACACACTTTCTCCAAGTTTAAGTGTATATAATTTTTATATATTATACAGTGTAAATATATAAACAAGAATATATATATTTGACAAATACTTTCTTTTTCCTTGATATTATTGATGCTCTGACTATATGTTCATTTAATGTGAATATATTTCTTTTACAAACACCATTTCTTCTTTTCCCATTTTACCTGGGAACTCCATTTCCATTAATTCCCATTCTACCAAAAAAGAAACCATTTTTAAAGTTAGGCTAAACATATTTTTTCTTTTGATCCTCTTAATAACTGACATACAAGTAGGTTATGTCCTACTTCCAGAAGATAGCCTGTGCGCGCTAAAGAATACACAGAAGGGAGTTGACTTAAAAAAAGTCCTTTGTCATTCTCTATTTTTTAAAGTATTGAAAATATTAAAAGTTGTTGCCTACACATGATTTTGCTTCTTCCAGAGTAAATAAATGTGGATTTATGGTGAAACCTAAGTCCCAGAGGAAAGGTAATGACAATTTAAAAGGAAAAACAAGTTTCTCAAAACAAAAACAGAGTGAACTATGGTAGATTTATAAATGAGGTCAAAAGAGAAACATCTGTTGCTAATATTCCTTTAATGCACATAGTAAACATTTCCAAATTCAGTAAGTCTAAATTTTAAAAACTTGTTTTCTGAACTTTCATTGATAGAGGGGAAAGAGATCAGAAATCTCAGCAAACCATTCCTGTCTCATATTTTTCTCATTCTTTTTGAGTAAGGTAAGATTTTTCTTTGACTTTCACAACACTGTCAAATAAATCTTACCTAGATTTTCTAAAGCAGAAGTTTAGCATGGATTGAGTCCTGGAATGGAAGCATCTGGGAGCTTGCAGGAATGTTAATTGCATCAATTAACTCTAAATGTCTCCGAGATATTACTTTCTTAATTCTTCTGAACAATCCTATAAAGCAGGTATTTTTCTCCCCATTTTACAGAAAAGGAAAAGTGAGTCTTCAAGAGATTCAGCAACTTGCTGAAAGTGGAACTGGAATTCAGAGGTTCGCTTGTCTCTAAAGCTAAAGTACCAAATGACTCCCATGTGGGGTTGAACAAGCTGATAGAAAGGTGGAGAACCTGATGAGAAAATAGGGCTAAAAATGGGGACTTTCCCTTGGAGGTGTGAATGCATTTGGGAGTTAAAATTTGAAGTAGGTGTTAGGATGAGAATTGCGGTAATCATTAGGTTAGGATTCGATTCAGGGCTGGCGTTGGAGTTAGGATTTTATGGAGTTTCGAGGTGAGGATGGCCCCTGTATTTGAGGTTGAGAAAGAGGTTAGCTTCAGAGTGAAATCTGCATTCAGCACCGGGAAGGGATTGGAACATGGCATTGTTACTTAAACTTCCCTGATGACGAGAATCACCTGGGCAATTGTTGGAACTACATATACCTGGTCCTTCGCAGGCCTGCTGAATCCCTGTCTCCCAGAGGAAACAATACGGCTCACAGAGAAACCCAGGGGAGTCTGATGATCAGAGAAGCAGAGAAACGCTGGGCACTGGTCACAATTCTGGCTTCCCATCAGAATCATATGGAGAGAGGCGCCTGGCTGGCTTGGTGGGTAGAACATGCAACAACTCTTGATCTCGGGGTGGTGAGTTCAAGCTCCATGTTGGGTGTAGAGATTACTTAAAAATAAAATCTTTAAAAAAAAATAAAGAATCATATATAAAAAAAAGAAAGCACCATATGAAGAGCTCTTTGTGAATACTAATGCCTGGGCACCCCTCCTCAATTAAATTAAAATCTGGGGCAAGGGTAGGGTATAGGAGAGTGAATTATTATGCTTAAAAAGTTCCCCCAAGTGATTCCAATGGGAAGTCAGGGTGGGGGCCCCTGGCTGGCTCAGTCCGAAGAGTGTGCAACTCTTGATCCTGGGGTGTTGAGTTCGAGCCCCATGTTGGGTGTAGAGATTACTTAAATAGATAAAAAAACTTAAAAAAAAAAAGGAAGCCAGGGTTGCAATCACAGATACATGGTTAGAGATGAAAATAGATACTTCTCTTTTCTGGATTCATAAAGCTCATCAACGAACTTCTTTTACAGCAATTTTTGCATACTACTTGATTTGTAAATATTTGCGTATCTGGTTTTGACAACGGCATTGTAGCCTTGAAGGGCAGACACTTATTAACTTTATCACCCACATACTTGGCACTGTGATATTGAATAAACATGTATTTGCTCTGTGCATATAGACGTTCAAAGGATATCCTTGACAACTCTGTTCAAGGACAAGAAATATATATCATGGACACTATGTGCAAATTCACCCAACGGGAACTTACTTCTCTATTTGTTTTATGAATCAACAAGAGTCAATGCTAGGCAGTTTGTTCTCCGCCTGGTGTCTGGGGAACTTTGGCCCTCTAGGTCATTGTCTTGATCGGTGCCAGGAATGGCTTGTGGGTCTTTCTGAGCAGCTCCCGCCTTGGCTTCCCCCGAGTCCAGGCTGGCCCTTTGTGGTTGCTTGATCAGTAGAATGTGGCATTTGGGGTCTTCCAGGGCTAGGTCTTGAGAATTCTTGCAGCTAGCTTCTGGAGCTCTGGAATCATTCAGGGAGCCCAACCACTATGAGACCACCATGCTCAAGAGAATGCAGGGAGAGTTCCTGAAATAACATGAAGAGACAGCTGGCCAGCCCCCAAAGCATCTCTAGACAAGAAGAATGCCAAAAGATTCAAAGCCCTCTTTAATTCGCCAAAGAACATCATTTCAAAAATGTCACTATGATGCCTTATCTATAATACAAAGAAAAATAAAACTTCTTTATAATAAAATAATATGTATTTCAGTGTTTAATGCCTCAGGTAAAGCACAAAACTGTAGGCAAAAGGAAGAATGGATGTGGATGTAAAATCACGGAAGAATGCAAAACTGCAAATTCAGGCTCTCACAGGCGTGTGGTGCTGGCAACCGAAATACCACAGGTAGGATTGCCTTTGGTGACCTTTGGAGAGAATAAAGACGGTTGTGTATAGTTCTAAACAAAATAAAGTGCAGTATCTCTTGATTTTTACGTGTTAAGTGAATTCCTGGAAAATTCAGTATGTATTTAAAACAGTATTAAACCTGTCTTGTGTCTAGGAGTTCTGGTGTTGGGTAAATGGGATTGGGAAAGACCAGAATTTGAACTACCACCAAACTGTCAGTGAGTTTCCTATTTTTGCCCCTTCTAGGATATCCCTACCTGGACTCAAGGTAGTCTGAAACGTAGAAGTGGGCCCCGTAATGGACAGAAAGAGCTCCAGGAAAAACCTCTCTAGTTCTGGCTGAAGCAACTGGAAGGGGGATTCTGAAGAGTCAGAATTTGAGGGAGAAATACCCTGTTTTCCTTCTTTCTCAATTCTCTTGAGCCCCAGCCCTCAGGCAACCCCAGTCACCCAGCAGCAGTATGAGCCCACAAGTATCTAACATCTAGGAGGGGGAGCCTTCCTCTTTAATCAGAGAAGCTAATTTCTCAGCTTTCAAAATGGAGGACCACAAATGGGAACCGCAGGGAACTAGAAAGTACAGGCATCATGGCGGGAAGGGAACACCTCAGGAAAGTTCGTGAACTCCTGGGCTTACCTCTGAGCTGCACAGGCATGGATCTGACCCTAAACATCGTACTAAAAACTTTGAGAACTGAACTATGGGGTAGAAATCACCTAGGTCCCAGACCAGCCACTAAGTGATGTATACATGGGACAGAATCCAAATAGCACAGCAAAGATTTTGTAAATGGAAACTGACATTGGAAAAACTTTGGAAACAGAAAAAGCAATGGAACAAAAAAGAGAGCTTATACTTAGACTCACATAAATATGGTCATTTTCAGCAAAGGAGCAAAGGAAAGTCAATGGAGAAAAGATAGTCTTTTTAGTAAGTGGTATTGGGCCAGTTGGTCAGCCCATATGCACCAAGGAAACAGAAGAAGAAGAAAGAAAGAAGGAAGAAAGAAGGAAGAAAGAAGAAGAATCTAACCCTCATAACTTATACAAAAATTAGCTCAAAATGGATTATAAATCTAAGTGTAAAACACAAACCTATGAAAATCTTAGAAGTCAACATAATCTTTGTGATCTGGAGTTAGGCAGAGTTCTTTTATATGATGTCAAAAACATAATCCATTAAAGAAAAAATGAGTAGATAGACTTCATCAAAATTCTACAAAAGACCCTATTAAGAGAAGAAAAAAAACTGTAGACTTGGAGCAAATATTTTCAAATTGCACATCTAGTAAAGGACCTATATCCAGAATGTATAAAGAACTCCACTCAACAGTGAGAAAATGAAAAACCCAACTTACACATGCACCAAAGACTCGAACACTTCACTACAGAGGATATAAGCAGATGGCAAATGAGTAGATGAAAATCTGTTTATGTGTTAAAATTATGCACCCCCCAAATCACATTAATGGTAATTTTAAAAATACGATTAAAAATACTTTGCTGTTTATATAGAAAACAGAGTTAGAGTGTGGGCTTAGATAATTACAAACCTTGCCAAGTGCCTTTGTGTGGTACAAAAATTAACACCTACCTGGGGCAGCTCTGAATCTAGCACCCCTGGCTCCTAACTTCAAAATGCCAGTGGCAGCCCCAATCCTCATGTCAAAACGTACAAACAAACTCAACACTCCATAATTTCCCAAAGCATGGGAATTACTAAGTTAGAAAGCTATTCCTTGAACTAAATCATGATAAGCCTTTCTTTGGGCTACTTGCACTTTACCTGTGTGCAGTGCACTTTCAATAAATAGAGGTGGTCAATATAGCACTAGGAAACTGAGATGTCCTACAGGCAAATGACATCGCCTGAAGAAGTAAATAGCATCTCAGGCCAAGAGGAGCTAGTTTTGAAGAGGCGAGGAGGAGCAGGGGGAAGACTGTCCCACCTCTCTACAAATTCCATTACACGGCCTGTAGGGCTGGTTGTACATCTTGTTTTCTCCTCAATTTCAGAAGTGGCTAGAATCTATTATATACCGGCTTCAGAGGTCAACCCATCTATGATGAACTGCAGATAATTGAGTATTGGATGTACTGGGCCCCAGGGTTGATTTTAATCAAGTGTGTTTAAAGAGATAAAATATTTCTCTCTTTAATAAGTTCACTATAATAGCAACCCCAAATGAAGAAATCACAACCCTGTAAATGAATAATGGTAATGTACATGTAAAATACACATTTATTTATAATTATGTTTGTTACACACAATTATTTGTAATTGTATCTTGGACTCAAGCAGCACTTTTATTAGTTAAGCTGTAAGCGTTTTATGGAAGACTACATACCTTCTCTATTTACAAGATGGAACACTCCCTGAATAGCTGAATGTGAGTGTGGGAAAATATTCTGCTACAGGATTACCCTAAAGGACATCCAACTCATTCATATCATTCATCATGCCTTAAAAAGGACACACTAGACCCAAATAGCAATAGAAACTACTGAATTGCACATCCCCCCATGTCAACATTTTTACAACTCTGAAATGCAAATCTGTTTTAAAATTATTGACTAAGCGTTCACAGTGATGGTTATTGTCTTCAAATACATGACCTTGGTTATTTCTAGTTGAATAACTGGACAACTGAAATCCATGATACTGAGTCTGTAAGCCATTTAAGGTTCATCTGCACGGGGAATATGAGTCCTGGTGTTACCAGAAAACATTCCATTGATACCACATCTTTTCAAGAAAGTGTCAGCAATGTCTGAGTGGAGTCCAGTTTATGAAGTTTTCCTTTTATGTATCATACCTTTGATGTCAAGTATAAAAACTCTGTGCCTAGTCTTAGATCCCAAAGATTTTCTCTCATGTTTTTTCTAAACTTTTAATAGGGCTATGTTTTCCATTTGAGTCTTTGATTCATTTTGAGTTAATTTTATACAAGGTATGAGACTGAGGAGGAGGTTCATTTTTGATGATGTCCAATTGCTTGTTCTAGAATTATTTGTTGAAATACTATCTTTCCATTGAAGTGCTTTTGCACTTCCGTCAAAAGTCAGTTGGGCATGTTTGCATGGGTCTATTTCTGGGTTGACTCTACTCCATTGATCTTTTTGTCTATCTTTCCCCAATACTACAAAGTCTTGATTACTGTAGCTATGTAAGTCTGAAAATTGGGTAGCCTGATTCCTCCCATTTTATTCCTCTTTTTAAAAAATTGTTTTAGTTATTCTGGTTCCCCTGTATTTCTATTTAAATTCTAAAATAGAGGTACGTGGCTGGCTCAGTTGGTTAAGTGTGTCTGCCTTTGGCTCAGGTCATGATCCCAGGATCCTGGGATCAAGCACCGTGACAGGCTCCCTGCTCAGTGGGGAGTCTGCCTCTCCCTCTCCCTCTGCCCCTCCCCCCTGCTCATGCATGTGTGTGCTCTCTCTCTCTCTCAAATAAATAAAATCTTTAAAAAAATTAAAAATAAATTCTAAAATAATCTCATCTATAGGTACAAAAACTTTTGCTCGTTTTTAAATAGGAATTTTATTAACTGTGTATATCGATTTGAGGAGAATTGACATCTTTACTATATTTGATCTTCTAGTTCATGAACACATTTATTGAGATAGTTCATTTCTTTCACCGGCCCTGTGTAGTTCAAGCAATTATAAGTAGTTTCGTATTTTAGTTTTGGTATCTATGTTTTCCTTGCAGGTATGCAGCAATATTGTATATTTATCTTGTATTCTGAGACCTTACCAGACTTGCTTATTCTAAGAGTATATTTATAGATTCCTTGTGATTTTCTATGAAGACAATTATGCAATATGAAACATAGAGAGTTTTGCTTCTTCCTTTCTTATCTGTATGACTTTTATTTCCTTTTCTCGCTTTATTGCACTGGCTAGAGCAACCAGCTCCATGTTGAATGAGAGTGCTAAGAGTAGGCTTCCTTGCTTTGTTCCCAATTTTATTAGGAAAACATTCAGTCTTCCACCGCAAAGTGTAATGCTAGCTGTAGCTTTTTTTGTAGATGGTCTTTATCAACTTGAGGAAGTTCCCCTATATTCCTATTTTTCTGAGAGTTTTTATCACGAAAGACTGTTGACTTCTGTCACTTTTTTGGCATCAACTGTGCTATCCTGTGATTTTTTTCTTTTGTATTCTGTTAATATGACAGATTATATTGAACCAATCTTGCACCCTTGGAATAGACCTCACTTGGTCATGCTGTCTCCGGATCTCTTTGCTAATATTTTTAAAGGTTTCTTACATCTATATTAATGAGAGATAGTGGTCTGTAATTTTTTTTTGTAATGTGTTTATCCGTTCTTGTGCCAATACCACATAGTCTTGTTTACTCTAGCTTTGTTGCTTTCAAGATTATTTTGGTTATCCTGGAGCCCTTGAATTTCCATAAGAGTTTAGGTTTAGCTTGTCAATTTCTGCAAACGCTGTAGCTGTAATTTAGATAAGTATTGTGTTGAAATCTGTACTGCCACCTGTTTTTACATGGCCAATAAACTTGGAGTGGATTTTATGTTTTGAAAAATTTTTTAAATAGAATTTTTTTTTAATTTATTTATTTGAGACAGAGAGATACAGAGAGAGAGAGAGAGAGTAGGAGCAGTGGGGAGAGGCAGAGGGAGAGGGAGAAGCAGACTCCCCGCTGAGCAGGGAGCCCGATGCGGGGCTCGATCCCAGGACCCCGGGATCATGACCTGAGCCGAAGGCAGACACTTAACGACTGAGCCACCCAGGAGCCCCTGAAAAATTTTTTAAAGACTTTATTTATTTGAGAGCGAGAGCGAGAGCGAGCTAGCAAGAGAGAGCAGGAGCAGGGAGGAGGGGGAGAAGTAGGCTCCCTGCTGAGCAGGGAGCCCAACTCGGGGCTCATTCCCACGACCCTGTGTTCATGACTGGAGCAGAAATCAAGAGTCAGAGGCTCAACCAACTGAGCCATCCAGGCACCTCAGGGGCTCCTGCTTTAGACTACAGCAAAGACTGAATAATAATTATTGCCTTAAATTTCCCCAGAAATTGAGGCCTAGGACTATGACCATGGGTTGGGATTTCTCATTTCCAAGGGTTTTTGTTGAAACATGTCTACACCTGATGGAACTTGGTCTTTAATTTTTTTTTTCCTAATGTGATATGTAAATACAGAAAGTGAAAGGCCAAGCCCATAGGCAGAAAGGAAGAAAGAAAGAAAAAGAAAGGAAGGAAGAAAGAAAGGAAGAAAGAGAGAAAGATGAACATTGTGGGCATTAATAGAGCAGTATAGGATTCAAATTTTGGAGCTGGAGGGACCTTAGCAATTCTCTCATTTTTACAAGTGAGGACAATGTGACTCAGGAAGTCTTCCCCCAAATTACACAGTGTCTGATTCATGCAAAAGACAGGGTGCTCATTTTTCTCCAGAAAGTGTTCAGAGCAGACTCAGGAAATATGTGGAAGCTTAAGGAGAGAATAATGTTCTTCCATGAGCCAACTCCCTTTTGAAAGGATCATTCCTGGCATTGAGAGTGTAATTCTATTTTGCATATGCTGAAAACTGTAATTATGGGGCATTGATAATGCACCTGACAGTCGGCCTGTTGCCTCATTTTGAAGCCTGCGGGCCGCTGAATCCTCAGTTTACTCTCGGGATTGCAGAGACAGGTGAGGAGCAAAGAGGGATCAAAGAATAGAGATCCGACTGGGGTTTTTGAAGTTGTATTGTTACTTTCATTGGTCACAATGTGTTCTTTCTTTGTGTGAACTAAAGGGTTCGGTCCATCATTGGATTTCCACTGACTGCTACCTGCTGCCTCATATCATGTAGAAGTCGCTGCGGCAGCTTGGGGTCCGTGTGGTCCTGAGCTGAGACTCAGCACCCCGGGCAGATGACAGAGATTCGACAGCTGCCAAAGGAGGGCCTGAGTACAAGAAACCTTTCCATCAGGCTAATGAAACCTGTCAGTGACAGCAGGGACCCAGATCGTGATCGCCCAGAATGCAAGAGGAGTGGAAGAGTAGCCAACTGTGGAGGAAGGAGGGGGAGGCATCGGAAGAAGCAAAGAATTCTTCATCACACCCAATTCTAGCAGGAGGAGCAAGAGTCTGGGCTGGCTGTCACGAAACAAGAGAAAATTAAAGTACGGTACAACAATTGGCCAGCTGCTGACTTTGTTGTCTGGGCATTACTTCTAGGGTATACCGTCTATAGGGACTGGGGACAGAAGTGGGTTTGCCTAGGTTTCAGGGCCCTGCTGTGCACTGCCCTTTCCAATGCCTTGGGAAGGCCCTAGCAAGGTGTTCATGTGGCCTTAAGTTTTTACGAAACTCATGGAAGGAGGAGCCTTTAACTGCAGTCCGTTAAGCCCACTGTCTCTCCACCTCGACTTCTTTCATGGACGGTTTTGGGATTTGCTAAGGGAAGGTTGAGCTAGGAAACACCATAGTAACTGCAATTTAGAGAGATGTTTTGGAACATTTCAATAAAAACACACAAGAAACTATAAACTCCTATTTAGATGTCTATAAAGGGTGGCTTATTTTACATTCTTTAAGTTCATGTATTTGAAAAAGGAGAGGGCGCCTGGGTGGCTCAGTCAGTTGAGCGTCTGCCTTCGGCTCAGGTCATGATCACGGGGTCCTGGGATCGAGCCCCACATCTGCTTCTCCCTCTCCCTCTGCCCTTCTCCCCCTCCCCTGCTCATTCTCTCTCTCTTGCACTGTCTCTCTCTCTCTCTCAGATAAATAAATAGAATCTTTTTTAAAAAATAAAAATAAAAGAGAGAAAATTCAGCTAAACATTAATGGAATATGAAACTAAACATTTAAGAGGAGTGATTAAGTCAATAGAAGTTATTCTAACATCGAGAAGGAAAGCATAACACAAAACTTTCAGATCATGCTGAATCCAGTCATTTGCTATGACGAAGGGACACTCTATTAAGAGAAATAAATGGCATTTGGATTGTTTGGGAATCTGATTAATGAAGAGCCGTGCATTATATGAACTCATTGGAAAATAATTTTAAATTCTTATATATTAAACATGAAATATTGACATTGATAAGGAGAACATTAAACTCTTAATACTCCAATACAATGAGGACACTGATAACAGGCTGGCTATTGAAGACTACCAGTTCAAAGACCTTGACACAAAAAAACGTTAAAATGCCCTAAAATCTTAAAGTGTGTGTATGAAAGAAACTCTTTAGTGCTTCCTCCAAATTTGATAAAATCCAAGAGAGTTCTAAGACATGACTAACAACTAATTACAAAGTTGAAAAAGACTCCTCTAAATTATCAATAGAGAATTTCAATGAAGGATACTTAAGAAAATACTGAATTTTCTTTCTATTCTCCTTATAAAATATATCACAAAGTCATTGTCTCTTGAAGAGACTATCCGAGTGTATGCAGACAAAAACTGTCGGACAAAAAGCATTTTAGAGATGCAGGAGGAAGTTCATTAAGTGGAAACACTGCTATTTTTCTGAATTTTGTGATGTTTGTGGCATTTAGTAGCTTTTAAAAATAGTAATTTGCATGATTTTTCCTTATACTAAATATCCACTTTTGCGCCTGACATGATATTCATTCATTCATTCATTTATTATTTTTTACATTCTACTCTTTATTCTTTAGCACAGATTTTTTTTTTTTTTGGTAATTAACGTATAATGTATTATTTGTTTCAGGAGCACGGGTCTGTGATTCATCGGTCTTACACAACACCCAGCGCTCACCACAACACATACCCTCCCCAATTTTTTGAAGATCTCTTTACCCATTTAGAGAGAGGGAGAGACAGAGAGAGAGAGCATGCGTGAGCAGGGAGGGGAGGAGCAGAGGGAAAGAGAGAGGGAGAGAATCCTCAAGTAGACTTGCCGCTGAGCACGGAGCCCCACACGGGGCTCGATCCCAGGACCCGGAGATCACAACCCATGCCGAAACCAAGAGTCAGCCACTCAACTGACTGAGCCACCCAGGCACCCCCTGATATGATATTTATAATTTTTTATTCTTTTTCTAAAAAAGTACATCTATAAGCTTCCCATATATATTTTTTAAAAATTGTGGTAAGATATACGTAACATAAAATGTACCATCTTCAACGTTTTTAAACACACTGTTCAGTGGCATTAAGTGCATTCACACTGTTGTATAACCATCCCCAGTACTCTTTTCATCACTGCAAACTGAAACTCTGTACCATTAAACACTAACTCCTTATTCCTCCCTTCATCCAGCCCCCCGCAACTACCATTCTACTTCCTGTCTCTGTGAATTTGACTACACATCTCATAAAGGGGAATTATACAATATTGGTCTTTTTTTGGACTGGTTTATTTCACTTAACCTGATGTCCTCAAGGCTCATCCATGTTGCTACCTGTGTCAGAATTTCTTTCCTTTTTAAGGCTGAATTGTATGGATATAGCACATTTTATTGATCCCTTCATCTATCATTGGACACTTGAGTTGTTTCCACCTATTGGCTATTGTGGATAATACTGCTTTGTACCCGTGGGGTACAAATACCTGTTTGAAACCCTGTTTTCAACGCTTTTGGATATAGACCCAGATGTGAAATTGCTGGATCGTAAGGTAGTTCTATTTTTAATTTTTCGAGGAACCACCGTACTATTTTCCACACAGCTGTACTAATCCCACCAACAGTACAATGAGGGTTCCGGTTTCCCACATCCTTGCCAACACCTGTTATTTTCTGTGTTTTAGACAGTAGCCTTCCTAATAGGTGTGAAGCCCTTGATATATTTTTAAGTTCTGGCTGGGATTTGGTTTTGCTGGGCAAGCATTATTGTTTCAGTTCTTTTCATGGCCACTGCCATGGTCATGGGTGGAACACAGCTTAGCCAAGCCTTTCAGGATTGCTATGCAGTGCTTCTGAATAGTATTGGTTTCTCCTTTTCTCTCTTTTGAAGTCCTTGGCATCAGTTTATTCAAACTTGCTTTTGGGTGATGTCATAGATCTCAGCATTGTGGGTTTATTGTTTATTTCTGTTTTAGAATTTACTGTATATACATGCATTTTTCTATCCCATGAGTCAAGAGGATCTATTCTTTTTTTTAATTAACATATAATGTATTATTTGTTTTGGGGTACAGGTCTGTGATTCATCAGTCTGACACAACACACAGCGCTCACCACAACACATACCCTCCCCAGTGTCCATCACCCAGCCACCCCATCCCTCCCACCACCCTCCACTCCAGCAACCCTCAGTTTGTTTCCTGAGATTAAGAGTCTCTTATGGTTTATCTCCCTCTCTGGTTTCATCTTGTTTCATTTATTCCTCTCTTCCCCTATGATCCTCTGCTTTGTTTCTCAAATTCCACATATCAGTGAGATCATATGATAATTGTCTTTCTCTGATTGACTTATTTTGCTTAGCATAAAACCCTCTAGTTCTATCCACGTTGTTGCAAATGGCAAGATTTCAATTTTTGATGGCTGCATAATATTCCATTGTATATATACACCACATCTTCTTTATCCATTCATCTGCTGATGGACATCTGGGCTCTTTCCATAGTTTGGCTATTGTGGACATTGCTGCTATAAACATTGGGGTGCATGTACCCCTTCGGATCCTTACATTTGTATCTTTGGGGTAAATACCCAGTAGTGCAATTGCTGGGTTGTAGGGTAGCTCTATTTTCAACTTTTTGAGGAACCTCCATACTGTTTTCCAGAGTGGCTGCACCAGCTTGCATTCCCACCAGCAGTGTAGGAGGGTTCCCCTTTCTCCGCATCAAGAAGATCTATTCTGCGTACTTATTCATTCTACCATGTGCTGGAAGACTTTAAAGTCAGTCTGTCTAGTGTCTGGCCGACACGAAAGCTGGTACATCTGGAACTGAAGGACCTGTTGCTAAAGCACTGAGCTTTGCCTTTACTGGCTGATAAATAGCCACTGCCCAGTAACTCTGAGCCTATGCCTTGGGATCATCTAAAGGGTTAATGGCTGATGATGAAGGGGGGCCTCCAGGACTGTGCTTAGAAGGGCCCCTGGGCTCTTGAAATTCTTTTGGAACAAGAGGCTCCCCATTTTTATTTTCCACTGGGCTCTGCAAACTAGGTAGCCAGTCCTGAACAGAGTACATGGATGATGGCAAATTAGGTAGCCAGTCCTCAACAGAATCATTGCCCTTTTAGACCCTGAGGCTTTTTCCCAAGTGAAAAAGGGATTCTGCCTTAAGATTTCCTCAGGGTGCAACTCAGGGAATGCCACACCAGATTCCCTTTGGCTCTGCTCCTCCAATATTTATCCTGGCCAACATTCTTCCAGAGCCCAAACCTGAAAAAGGCATTTAGAGATCAACATTTTTCTGCTATGAGAAGTGGTATATTTTTAAGAGACATAATCCTTTTCTAAGCCCCATTTTCCCCCTGATTCTCACTTATTTTGTTGTTGAAGATGCCCTCTCCCCCAAACTGTTTAAACTCTGTATTTTTCTTTTTTTTTTTTTTTTAAGAATTGTGTAAATTGTGCTAAATTAATCTTTTTCAAGGGAAACTGGCTTTTGGATCCTATTTCAACTGGTCAATTCAGGTAGACTTTTTAACTTTAAGCAGAATTCCTGCCTGATTTCTGCCTTATTGGCTCATTGAAAAGCCTTCTCTACAATGGAGATAATTGAAGACAATGCTCTAGTTATTTCCTCAGATATGGCCTTGATACACCAGTCCCTCACACCTTACCTGTTTGCAAAGATAAGTTACCTAGGAACACATCCCTATTTGTGTTTATACACTTCATCTGTGACATGAACTTTAACTTACTTATCTTGCAGGAATATTGTGGGAATTCATCTGATAAGGTCAGAATGGCTTCAACAACAGCACTTTTAAACCAAACTAATGGTTATGCATTCACTGTTATTATATATGATCATTATGTGATTATATCTACTATGCCACTAATAGGTTGTTGATATTCAATGATATTAAAGACAATTTTCCCTCAACATCGGTCACCGACTCTCTTTTATTAAATGATGAGGTGAAGAGCTTAGGCTTTGTAATACAAGCCCTACAGAGTGTTAATGGTATTCTGGACTACACGTTACAGACCAAGAATGAAATGAACAAACAATTTGTTCCTTTGGTGTCACTTAGTCTTTGTAAATTGCCAACAATGTTCACAAATAAAAGCAAAACTGCTGGTGATGGCAGTTACTAGAGGATAAAAATCTGAGGCTAATCCAAAGAGAAAAAGAGAGAGAAGTTGGTGATGGAATATCTCCTGGGCCTTGGGGTAGGTAGATCCATCTCACAATCTAGACCCTCTCTGTGTGTATAGCAAACAGCTCTGACAACAATTCCTTGAAACACTTCCTAAGTATTTAATAGCTAATAATTATTGATCATTTAGCCCCTCCCTTGCTTTTTTTTATTACCTTAGTACTTGCCTTACCAAATATTCTTCCTTTTGCTTACTTGACTTCCATATTGACTGTCTCCCGCACTAGAATAGAAGCTCCACAAGGGCAGAAATCATGTTATCTATTCAGTGCTTAGAATTGCACTTAGCATATAGTAGGTACTCAATAAATATTTGTCGACTGAATAAATTTGTGTCAGTTAATGAAAGATGAGGGTAAATGTAATGTTCTACAGAAATAGTTATTTCCTAGTGCTATCTCTAATTATCATTTTAAGACTATTTCATACACATGACAATGAAAAGAGTAAACAATTTGTATTTTGATGTTAGAAAATGGCAGATCATTCTAAATGATCTAAGCAATATTTCAATGACTCAGAAAAGAGTAAAAAGTCAAAATAGGATGAAAGCAAAAAATCTGAATGAAGACATCCCACAAGGTTGCCCCTTTCTCTCACAATCTATAGAAGTTGATAGACTCATTTTACTAATTCCTTACATTTTGTTTTTGTATTATAGCTCAACTATCCTTCACCTTTAATGATAAATTTTCATTTATTCAAAAGGGATGTTGATGCAGCTGGAATTTTTCCTCTGTTGGGTGGCAGAAATGTTGGGATTGGGGTGTCAAGGTAAGTGAGGAGAAGGTGCTGGCTAAACTTCCAGCAACCTGTAGTTTTGTGGAGAGAATAGGCTAGGACAAGAAATTCGGTTATGACACTGGTAGTTCAGTGAGTGTTTTACTTTTTCCATACCCTCACAATGCAACATAATGGGGAAGAATTTGTGGGTTTAAAATTTTATAAAGAGAGAAACTACAGGAGGTGCCAAAGCTGTCATTGGGTCTACTGTTGGGTAAACTAATGTGTTGAATGAAACTACTTTATAATAAATGTGTTTTAAACATTAAAAAATGCAAGTGGTGGGGTGCCTGGCTGGCTCAGTCAGTAGAGCATGTGATCTTGGGGTTCAAGAGCCCCACGTGGGGTGTAGAGATTACTTAAAAATAAAATCTTAGGGGCACCAGGGTGGCACAGTTGGTTAAGCATCTGCCTCTTGGTTTTGGCTCAGGTCGTGATCTCAGGGTCATCAGATCGAGCCCCGCATCGGGCTCCAAGCTCAGTGTGGAGTCTGCTTGAGATTCTCTCTCCTTCTCCTTCTGCCCCTCCCGCTTGTGCGCACTCTCTCTCTCTCTAAAATAAATAAATATTTTAAAATAAAGTAAAATAAATCTTAAATACAAGTGGTAAGATAAAAATATTTGGTTATATTTTCTTTCAGGGTAACATCACCGTACTTACCATGGTTACTGAGGTCACTCTGTGCAACCAGCTCTATACAAATATTTGGTTGCAAATGGACACAGTCTGGAGAGTTTGACAAATACAACTTCTAGTAGTCAGACTGGTCTGTGCAAGGTTCTTTTCCCCATCCCTTACGTAAAATATTTGTATTTTCTCATTTAATATATGGAAATATCTTTTCACACTTTCTTCCATCTTCCTTAGTGTTTTCCCACAGTTTATCCTTTGTACTAGTGGGCAAAATTGACCCAAACCCACAACCCTGAATGTCTTCGAAGAGCTAGGAAGCCCCATGTTTCATTGAACTCCAGCGTGCAAAAAGCTGCAGCTTTGATATTTACCGGTTTTTGCAGTCTGTGAAGGGTTCCCACCCTGGAATAATGAACACAGAGTAGGGCACACATCCAGGCCCCCAGCTCGGTGAGGCTTCCTCACCAGTCACACCAGCCCCAGAGGTTCAGAAATGAGACAAATTCACTCTAGTGGAATTCTTTACTATCCACCACTCCCAGGAACATGAGGTACAGTAAATTTGGAGGAGCTGATAATGAACTGTGACTTCTTTTCTTCTGAGTTCATTTGCCTACCCAAGTTCAGCTATTTTGTTTCAGGAGAGAAGAGGAAATTCTAAGCATTTCAGAACAAGGTCTCTACACTGGATTCATTTCTGGTTGTTTATTATGAAGGTGGAGGGTAGGATCTGGTACTTTCCTCACAATCTCAGGGTAATAGATGGTTAAACTTAGGAAAAGCCATAGTTTGATGCACTATTCTGTAAAGAGTGTTATAGAATATTTTAGGGATTTAGAAGGAAGTCAGACAATATCATCTCTTGAAAGGATTTCTGCAAACTTTTTAAAAAAAATACAATTTGGATTCCTTGTCCTAGAAAGATAATGGCAAACTATTGAAGCTGCCCTTCATTTTATTTTTAAAGATTTATTTATTTTAGAGAGAACACACACACACACACACACAAGTGGGGGGAGAGGCAGAGGGAGTGAATCTCAAGCAGACTCTCAGCTGAGCGTGAAGCCTGAGATGGGGCTCAAAGAAGGGATTGGTGCAGGGCTCTGCCCAGAGCTCCATCTCACCACCCATGAGATCATGATTCATGAGATCATGACCTGAGTGGAAATCACAAGTCAGACCCTTAACTGACTGAGCCACTCAGGTGCCCCTTGATGCTGTCCTTTAAAGAAAGGTGAATAGAATGAATCTGGCTGGTAACAAATTCTATTTTAAAAACAGGTGTCTTTTCTTTTTTCTAGCTAATTTAATAGCCACTCACCGTTACTTTATTATTAGTCTTGTAGCAAAGACTATTTACTATAAAAAGAGTGGTTCAAACATGAAACAATGTTCTATGCTATAGTCTAAAACAGTTGAATTACAAATATTAATGATTATAAGAAATACAGGAGACAACTGGATATGGTAATAATGACTTCATATTTCAAAGGATATTGAATGATATTCTTTTAAGTGTACACTATGTACATTTCACCACAATAAAAAAACTCAGTCTATTCACCATCAGATTGTAAGAAACTGCAGAATTTTATTGTTATAAATATTGATCTCTAGTAGTGCTTTGTATACAGCAGAGTTCAACATAGTTTTTGTAAAATAAAGGACCCAACTTTTGTATAAAAAAAAGTACAACAATAATAGACGCTTATTTTTAAAAACTCAATTGATGCAAGGATAAAATAAAAAGTGAAAGCTCCTTTCACACGTCTCTGGATGCTACAATCCGCAGGACTGGCTAGTCTTTACAGCTTACTTTTTATTTATACTAAAACCAGATATGCTTCCTCAAGATTTACCTGGAAAAGATTTTAAACTAATTATGTATCATTAAGATACATAAGAATCCTAAAAGCAAACCTAACAAGGAAATGATGCAGTAAGAGGTTATCATTAAAACATGGATGATGCTTGAATTATAAGTATTTGGGTGTGGTAGTCATTCATATGCAAATTTTCAAAACCGGCTGCAATTACATCTCATTTCTACTATCTACTAGTATCATCCTCAACAGAAAGGAAAACTCTCTTCCTATGGTTTCGGAAAAACAAAGGTGGGTTACTCCCTCAAGCTAAAATAGATGGATGTCTCTTCCACCACACCTAAAATACCATGCATCTCCATTCCATGCAGTAGCCTTGCCTGGAGGTGATGCTCATCCTTCTATAAAGGTGTGACTCCTCTCTCATGAGAGCTGATGCAGTAGTAAAAACTTAGACAATTCTAGGTCCGCTCTGGTGGGGATTTAAAAAAATAGCCTTTGGTAAGTGTATTTATATCCAAGGACGGCTGTAATAAAGTATCACAAAGTGGGTAGCTTAGAACAACAAAATGTATTCTCTCACAGATCTGGAGGCTAGGAATCTAAAATCAAGGTGTCAGCAGGGCCATGCTCTGTCCAAAGGCTCAAGGGAAGAATCCTTCTTTGTCCCACCCAGCTTCTGGTGGTTGCCAATAATCCTTGGTATTCCTTGGCTTGTCGATGCATCATTCCAATCTCTGCCTCTGTTGTCACAGAGCTTTCTCCTTATGTGTCTGTGTCTCTCCTCAGAAGAACATCAGTCACTTTGGTCCAGTATGACCTCATTTTATTTATTTATTAAATTTTTTTTTTTTTTTTTTTTTTTAGCTATCTCTACACCTAGCGTGGGGCTCAAACTCACAACCCTGAGATCAGGAATCATATGGCCCACTGACTGAGCCAGCCAGGTGCCCCCAGTATGACCTCATTTTAACTTGATGACATCTGCACAGATCCTATTTGCAAATTAAGATCATATTCACAGGTATCAGGGTTAGGATTCCCATATGTCTTTTTAGGAGACACAATTAAACCCATAACAGTAAGGAACAACTTTCTGCTCAAACTTAAACATGAGAAATGTCCCATTTATTAACAACACACTTCACCAGGAAAAAAAAAAGCTCAGCTTTGGGTTGCTGGGAAAATCCATACTCCTGGGCTTAGTTCACATATTCCATGCCTCCTTCTTTGACTATAAGAACTTGAGGGGCACCTGGCTGGCTCTGTCAATAGAACACGTGACTTTTTTTTTTTTAAGATTCTATTTATTCATTTGAGAGAGAGCTCACGAGTGAGCAAGCAAGAGGTCACAAGGGGCAGAGGGAGACGAAGAGGGAGAAGCAGGCTCCCCGCTGAGCAGGGAGCCCCATGGAGGCTGATCCCAGGGATCAAGCCCCATATCAGTCTCTGCTCAGTGGGGAGACTGCTTCTCCTTCTCCCTCTGCTGCTCCCCCATGCTTGTGCTCTCTCTCTCTAATAAATAAAAAAAAATAAAAAAGACATTGTCAGGAACTACTGTCAGCACCTTACACATCATCCTCTGCTTCCTAAATGAAAATCTGCCCATTCTAGAACTAATGAGTTGGCAAGCAAGCATGGAATTTAGAACTGGTAGAGACATGGGTGAAATTAGGAGGTTTGGGGAAACCCTTCACTTTCCGGATATATGTGCTCTTTTTTTTTTTTTTTTTTTAAATTTATGTTTCTTAAAACAAAAAGGGTAAGAAAAAAAGAAAACCTCACAACCTGTATGCTTTTGCTATTGCTTTTAATCAAAAAAATACATAATCTGTTTGCCTTCTATGGAAGTAGATATGGTTTAGAGAGCCAAGGTAACACAATGGGGTAAAGGTTTGTGCTGTCTGGGACTACTTCGGGAGTTCGAATCCCAAAGGGAAATCTTAATTTAGGATTCGCAGACTAGGATCTAACAGTTTAGGTAAGGCAGTGACGTACCCCAGGGTGGCCCAGAGGTGTAAATGTGGGATGCGTATGGTCATACAAAACAGCGCCAAGTTCCCCTGAAGGGCAGGGAGATAGGGACCTGCATCTGCCTCACCGTGTGGGGGTCACCCATTTCTACTCCTGGAACAGGTGAGGACTGGGACATGTCTAGGCTATTCCCTTAAATCGCAGAGGAGGAAATGGGTTAGTGTGAATTGTTTTTATCATACATGACTTGTTTTGTGTATCTTCAAGCCTGCCAGGCTCACTCAAGAGCCACATCCTGCATTCCAACCTACTAGGAAAACAATCCAACCCAGCAAGCTTCTATTGAGCGCTAACTGCACGCCTAACCTCGGGTCTTATATGCCAGACCTGCCCATTAAGTCCTGAACCGTGGTGTTTTGCTTTCTGCACGAGATTGGTAGTTTCCCCTACCACTTTAAGATTCCGAGCTAGGCCAGTGTTTGGCTTTCTGGTGGGATAGGTCGCAATGAGCGGCCTCCTTCCTTCCGCGGACGAGGGCTTCAACGCCTCCGGAAACTTGGGCTAAAGCGGTGGCGGCGACTCGTTCGAAGGCCTGCTTCAAGCTACCACCTCGCGCGGCGGAATCCGACCAGGCAGGTAAGGAGCTGCCCATCAGCAGGCAGTGGGCGTGGCCTGCGCAGACCGACCAATCATCGGAGTCCCCTTTAAGAAGGGCTCCCCGCCCCGGGAACCCGCCCAAACCCAAATGACTGAGCATGCGCCCGGGGCTCCGCGTAAATCCCTCCCCCCTCACGGTACGCCCTCTTCCCGGCCCTGTCGGAGTTAGGCTGCTCAGGGTTTCCTCAGAAAAGAGGGGCACAGGAGACAGGGTGGTGGGACCCCTTAGGGATGGGAAAGTGGGAAAGGCTGTGTGAGGAAGTTCCTCAGATCGGTGGCTGTCCCTAGCAGCCGCCAGCTCCTGGGTTGCGTTGGGCTCCCAGGCCCGCGCTTCTGGGTTTCCCGGGCTGCGAGCCTTGCGGTCCCGCCCGGCCGCGGAGGGGCGGCAGGAAGGCATGTGGTGTCACTTCAGCCTCGGGCAGGTTACTGTTTTTCCTCAGTTTATAGAAGAGGTAGGCGAGGCTCAAGTTTCGATCCCGCCCAAGGTGACGCAGCAGGTCGCCGTTGCGGGCCGGGGTCTGCGTGACTCGCAGCGACTGTCCCGGCCTGCGCCGCCCCTCACCCGGGGACGTTCCCTTCGGCTCCCTGGAGCTCCCCACCGTTCGCGCTACGCCCCTGGGGGGCGGAATGGGGGTTTTAGGCCGAGAAGCGCCGCTGCGAGTGCGTGTGGCTCTCCAGCCCGGCTCCCAGGCAGGGCGCTCCATCCGGCTCCGCACGGCCGCTTCTTCCCAGCGGCTCTGTGCTCTCTCGGTGCCGCATAAAGTCCACCTTCCTGAAACCTCAGAGGCCCCGGGCGCACGGGGGGCGTGGTGCCGCCGAGCCCGCTCCCTGCCGCTGACCGTGGGGTCCCACTGTACAGGCGCTGGTTTCGGGGACTTGGTCCCGCTCCAGCCCCGGATTGTGCGCCCTGTCGGCGGCGGGCGCGGCCCTCACCTCGGGTCTTCGGACTTGCGGCCCGGGGAAGCAGTGGGGCCGGAGCGGAGGCGCCCCCACCTGTCCGGTAGCCCGCGTCCTGCCACCTCGCTCCGGTGCCTAGCGGCGTCGGCCCGGCCGACCTGCCGGGCCCGCCGTCCCGCCGCGCCGGC
>NC_058405.1:12104981-12124549 GCF_002201575.2 Neomonachus schauinslandi
GCACGGCGGCCGAGCTGCGGCAGAGCGTGTCGGAGGTGGTGCGCGGCTCCGTGCTTCTGGTGAGTGCGGGACGACGGACGGTGGGAGGCAGGCGGGCGGGCGGCCACCTCCTCCCCTACGCTCCTCTAAGTCGATCGGGCCCAGGCCGGGTTGCACGACTCTGCTGGGTCTGCAGGATTAAGAGGTGGTGGATGCGGGACAGGAGAGAAGGGACGATCCTGGAGGGCAGCAACTTCCATATCCCCACTCCGAGTCTGGGGGGCCTCTCCCCACTGTTGCCCCTTCCCTCCTGGGAAATTTCCTGGAAGTGAGATCGTCATCTCCCCCAACTACCCCCCCCCCCCCCCCCGAAGTTTACCTTCCTCTGCCAATTGGGGCTTTACACTCCTTTGCCCCCATTCCTCCCGCAGTCCCCTGCCCTTCCGGTATTCTGGAGGGTCTTGGCACCTGTGGCCTGGAGGGTTGCACCGGAGTGGAGGTGGGGGCTTCTTTTTCCAGTCGGTAACCCAGGGTAAGAGGTAGCCCTGCGCACCCTTTGGGTGGGCTGAGCTCCAGAAGGGAAGCGGTCCCGCCCCCTCCCCTTAAACTGGCTTCCTGAGGTTTGGCCTCCTCTTACGCAGGGTTAGGGGGCGTGATAGCAACCCTTGGTAATTTCAGCATTTGTGCAAATTACTACGAAGTTTGGGGATTTGAAGCAAGTGAAGCAAGCAGTCCCAAGATTAATCTGGTCGTAGCAGAACATCTTTAAGAATGGGCCCCTGGGTGTAGGAAGATGAAGTTTTAAATCGACTTTTCCATAGCCAGGGCTCGTCCTGCTATATTTGGAAACACAGTACGTCCACATCACTTGGAAGGTGCGGGAGAGGAGCGACTTTTGACGGCAGCATGTTCTCCCAGGCAGCTGGAAACTTTTGCTCCTCCTTGCATTGTTGTTGGCATTTGTTTTCTGGAAAGGGGCTTGTTTGTGGGAGGGTGATTTGTGGTGTTTGTTGGAACGGTGCAAGAAGATGGGCCTTGGAAGTGATTCTCTGTGCTTTGCGGTGCTGTGTGTGGGGTATTGTCCCGTTGAGTGCGGGGGCCCTTAACACAGGAGTCGGGGCATCTTTCTGGTGGCAGATAGATGCCCTTCCTGAGCAGACACAGGATGACATGAATGATGTTTGTGGAGATTGGAGATGAAGCTTTGCTAATTTCCATATCCAGCTTGCTTAGTTTGATTTTTCTCACAGTTGACAGCTCTGCCAACTCACCCCAGATTCCTCAAACTCCAATCAGTCTGCCAGTAATAAACAGGGATTTTATTTTTTCTTTTCTATTGAACTTGATCAGTTGATGGTAAGAGTAGAGCAGAGTCGGGAATAGACCAGAACCTGGCTTCTCCTCCAAAACCGAAACTGACTTCTCTTCCTTTAGTCTAAGGGAGGACTCCCTGCATCTTCTTGACTTTTGCCATTGTGCGTATGTTAAGGATAAAGCCTGCAACATCTTTGGCATTTTTTCTGTTCTCACCTGAAATTTAGTTCTTTTAACTGGGGGCTACTGTCTTCATCAGGGATTTGAGGCAAAAGAAGAGTAAGTAAAACATGACTGTGCCATGATTTCCAAAGTTCTGGCAGACCTGAACTGAGGAGGAGGTACTGGTTTAATAACCATTAGGTTGAGCACAGAAGTTCCAAAATAGGCCCAACAGTGCAACAGCTGTAATGTGCAACATTCCTTGAGTACCTGCCCTTCCTATTGGAGGGTGGCCTACTGATAGTGACCTGGTAGTGTCCATTCCCATGTATGACACACTTCCGTGTTACCTCATGACACTTTAATAGTACATCTGTTTTTCTTAGACACCCTCCCATGAACAGTCAGATGCCTGGCTGGTGTCTCAGCTCTTAGTGTTGTCTATCAGTGGTCACTGTCTGATGAAACAAACAAAAAAATTGTAGGAAAGCAGGTGTCATCACTGGGGCGTTTGAGGGGCTCCCTGGCTGAGTGGGAAGTGCGTTGCAATGGTTCTGCATTGCAGAAGTAGGAATTTGAGATAGCATACATATACTAAAAATTACCCATAAGCCTCACTCCCTTCACCTCCTGCCAGGTACTCTGCTACCACCTGCTGCTTCTTGCTGCTCCCTAGTGTCCGTCAGGAAGCCACAGCAGGTGCACCTGCCACATAAGTTCTGGTTTGGCTTTATTCTAGGAGGATATAGGGAGGTCCCCCTGATCCTTGCAGGAGGCTGAACAGCAACCAAGCCAGGGTTTGGAATCCCTGTGGTCTACTGATCCCTGTTTGGATGGAAGTATTGCTCTGCTCTTTGATGACTTGGGTCAGCGCTACTACAATGCCTACAGCATAGTAAACACTCAATAAATACTCTTTTTTTTTTTTAAGATTTTTATTTATTTATTTATTTGACAGAGAGAGACATAGTGAGAGAGGGAACACAAGCAGGGGGCGTGGGAGAGGGAGAAGCAGGCTTCCCGCGGAGCAGGGAGCCCGATGTGGGGCTCAATCCCAGGACCCTGGGATCATGACCTGAGCCGAAGGCAGACGCTTAACGACTGAGCCACCCAGGCGCCTCAATAAATACTCTTAACTACCTGACCAATTAAGCAATTTTGCAGATGGACTAAAATTAAAAATGAATAGGGTATGGATTTAACTGGCTCTTGCCATGCTTCTAACATTGGTGAGTGGCTGGTAGTGAGATCAGAAACAACAAAATTAGATAGTTCAGTGGGTGATAAAGGCTGCCACTTAACAAACTTTAAAAGTGAGACATGCTCATAAATTTTTCATTGTTTGATAGCTTCATTTTTCATAGGCTCAGGTTTGTGGGCCTTTAAAAATGATTTTGTATTAATTTGAAGAGCTTGAAAATAAACATAAAAAAGTGGAGAGAATAGTATAATGAGCCCTTGTAATCCATCACACAGATTCAATAATTATCAAGATTTTACCCAACTTTGTTTTAAGTGTCCGGTGTGTGTGTGTGTGTGTGTGTGAAAGAGAGAGAGAGATTGTGAATTCCAGGCCTCTTGTCCTTTCACTCCATATACCTAGTGTGTGTTGTTAAAAATAGGGATATTTTGTATAGAAGTATAATGCCATTATGATAAAATTAACAAATTATCTGTTGATACACTCTTTAGGTTTCCCAGATTGCTTAAGAAACATCTTTGATAGGTAGTTTGTTCTAATCAGAAATTAAACAAGGTTTGCAGAACCTTTTGAATGTGGTTCACACTTTGGTGAGGCTCAGAATTATCTGTAATAGAGAAGACTCTCTCTGAGGTCAAGAGTTCTGGGTTTTAATCCTAGGGATTTAGTAGTTTAGACTATGGGCTCTGAAGTCAGAGCACGTGGATTATAAGTCAAGCTCTGCCCCTTACCCACTGGGCAGTCTTAGGCACATAACTTAGCCTTCCTGTGCCTCAGTTTCCTCATCTGTGGAGTGGAGATAATTCTGTACTTATTTTTTAGTTGGGAGGATTAAATGAGTAATATAGATAAAAGCTCTTTGACAGTGCCTGGCATATATTCTACCAGCTACTTAAGTCATGCTGGGCTGTCGCTTAACTTCTCTGAACTTCAAAGTTCTATTATATGTGTGTGTGTGTGTGTGTGTGTGTATATATATATATATTAAGATTTATTTATTTATTTTAGAGAGTGTGCAAATAAGGGGCGGGGCAGAGGGAAAGAAGAGAGAGAGAGAAGCAGACTCCCCACTGAACACGGAGGAGCCTAACACGGGGCTTGATCTCACGATCCTGAGATCATGACCTGAGTCGAAATCAAGAGTCAGATGCTTAACCAGCTGAGCCACCCTGGCACCCCAGAGCTCTATTATATTAAATGAGGGGCTCTACTAGATTGTTCCTAGAGTCCCTTTCCTTATCAGCATGCTTGAATTCTAAGATGCTTTTATGAGTAGTAAAGATACTGCTACTAATATTTTTTTTTTTTTTTAAGATTTTATTTGTTTATTTGAGAGAGAGAATGAGATAGAGAGAGCATGACGGGGGGAGGGTCAGAGAGAGAAGCAGACTCCCCGCCGAGCAGGGAGCCCGATGTGGGACTCGATCCTGGGACTCCAGCATCATGACCTGAGCCGAAGGCAGTCGCTTAACCAACTGAGCCACCCAGGCGTCCCATTATTATATTCTTGACTGTAGGAAAGGATATTTATGATTTGGGGTAGTGAAAGAAGAATCCCCACATTTCCAGAATTAGCTTTCCATGATTTAGAATAGTCAGGAGGGCAGCACATTCAAAATATATGCAAGCTCAGAAGAAAAACTTCCCTGAGCAGGGTAGAGTTGTGATTGCTTTTGGAGCTCCCAAAGCATTTTACCTTGGGTCTTTCAGATTTATTAAAGATAGCATCATAATGGCCTAGATCTAACAGAGTATGCCACCCAAGGCCTAAAAATATCATTTCTCTAAAAGATTTGTGTAAATATTATGACACAGGCCTTTGCATGGGTTTGCCAGCTGTATGCACTTGGGTACTAATGCTTAAGTCACCTAGCTTCCAACTTCCTTACTGATCTTCTCTTAGTATGTTCAGCTTCAAAGTCTCCTTCCATGTTCCTTGGAGATCCAGCAGTATGAAATGAAGTGAACCAAGTTGGGTTACTCAGTTTCCCTTTGTGTTACTGGAGGGGAATGGACAGAAGGTATGGGATGGTATTCTCCTGGAGTACATGCTTGGGGCCTTCTCACCCTCCTAGGTCAGTCAATTCAAGGTTCCAGTATTATCTGACGTAATGTGAGACCTGAGTGGTGGTGTTCTTTGAAATCCTCGGGTAAGGTAAAACCTCATTTTGGCTGTAATTTTAAATCAGGTATGTTAGTAAATCGACAACTGAGCTGGCCTGAGCATCACCTCACTGTCTTTCTCCACCCTCTGGTAGAGGCCCAACAAACAGGAATGTCCCAAAACACAGGAAGTAGGGTGGAGGCCCATCTCCAAGTAGATAATCAATAACAGGTTCTATTTCTTTGGTTTCTAGTCCATTTGAATATTAGGAGACAGGAGGGCATTAGTAATGCCTTGAATTTGAAAAGGGAGGGAAGGAATTGTGAAATCTTTATCCACATGGATTGAGGGCCTTCTCTGTGCTAGGACTCTTTGCTGGGTGCTGAGGATGAGCAAGCCTTTGCCTTGAGGGTTTATGATCTAAACAGGTGGATAGGTGAGTAGTTTTCAAAAAGGTGGGTCACAATACAAAGGAGAACATTTAAAGGGTCAAATGGCTGGCTCCACGCATAGAGAAAGATGAAATGACAGAGAACTGGTGTACTTGGGAAAGTGTTACGAAGAACTGAATTGGATCTGGAAGATGCAGAGATAAGGGGGACTTTTTTTTTTTTTCCAGAAAAGAATGAGAGATTGAACTAATGCCTAGAATGCCCCGGTAAGCCAAGAAGGAGCAGAACAGCTTGGGCAAAGACAGATAAGTTTTAGGAGGAAGGGAAAGAAGTTTTGAGAGGTACATTTGTTAGTTTTGGGAACAATTTCAATGAGTGGCTGAGAGTACATCACAAAATAATTTTTTTTCTTTTTTTTTTTTTTTTTTTTGAGAGGGAGAGAGAAAGAGAGGGAGAGACTCTTCAGCAGGCTCTACGCCTAGTGAGGAGCCCGACTCGGGGCTTGATCTCACAACCCCGAGATCATGACCTGAGCCAAATTCAAGAGTCAGATACTTAACTGACTGAGCCACCCAGGCACTCCTTCCTTGTCTCTTTGAAACCTATTTTAGGAAAGAGGTTCATAGCAGTCTATGAATATATGCTTCTTAGAGACATCTTCTCCTAAGGGTAATCTTGGGGGTAAATAATATGATGAGTTTGTGTCATGCAGGCCCAGCGACAGGGAGAAAGGTCTGTGGCATGAAAAGAAAACTCCGAAATAGGCCTCAGTGTGTAAACATTTAGCCTATCATGGGAGGAGTAGTCCAACATGGGGGGTGCACACCATTCAGTAAATGCTGCTGCAGAAAACCAGTGTTGGATCCCACCTTTTATACTAAAATAAATTATAACTAAATATAAGAGCTGCATGTGAAATAAATAAAAAGAGTGGGAGTGAATAATCACTTAAGGGTGGAAAGGGATTTTTAAAGTATTAAAGGGAAAAACCAGTTTGATCGGGGCTTAGGAAGGGAGCTGTGACTTTGCCACTGGTGAGCTGAGGCCTTGGAGTAGGTTACTTCACTGAAGCCTCAGTTTGCTCATCTGAGAGTTGGGATTATTAGATATTATTATCTTAGAGAGTTTTTAAAATGAAGATTAAATAGAGGAATGTATTTAAATCACTTAATAGTTTTTAGCAAATGTAAGGTCCTGATTATGTTAATAAAGGAAAAGATTGGTTATCTTGACTAAGTATATCTGAATCCAGGATTTATTGAGCACTTACTGTGTCCTAGGACATGTGTTGGGCTTCATACATGGGACAATAAGTCACCACAAGATGACACAGCTGTAAGTGGAGGGTCTGGGTCTTGAACCTGGGCATTGTGGCTTCAGACCACGCGTTCCTCACCATTCTGCTGATTGCCGTCCTGTGTAAACACTCAAACCTCTGTTCTGTGTTTAACAAGTAGTACCATAAATTTAAAAGTCAGTAAACTTAGAAACACTAAGCACTCTATTAATCTATATCCATCTCAGTCACAGTATTAAGTTTTTAAAAATCTGTTGAGAATTCTTACTAATCAATTCCAAAAAGAAAAACACTCCAGTGGAAAAATGGGAAAGGACAATAGGCAATTTCTCAAAGAAAGGGGTATAATTAGCCAAAAAGAGTAGACCAAAATGTTCAACCTTGCTAATAACTAAGAAACACTAATTAAAACAAGATGCCATTTTTGCCTGATAAATTTGCAAAGATAGAAAAGGTATTTGCAAGGATGGGGAAACCTATTTGCACTACTGTTTGCAGGACTACCCATGTCACAACTCCAGGGACTCCATTTGCATGGCATTTAATGAGAATTGTGTCTCCTGGATTTTATGACATGATGAATGGTATAATCCTTTTGCAGTTGGGCTACATATCAAAAACTTTAACACGCTCCCATTTTTTGGTCCAGTGCTTGTAACTGTGGGAATTTCTCCTGAGGATTAACCTGAAATGTGCGTTGGTTCAGTGTCTGAAGTCAAATTGCTGACCATTCAGGGCAGAAAATGTAAAATACTGACCAACTGCAAACTATCTAAAGGTCTTGACAGTAGTCTAAATAAATTGTGGAATGTGGAGTATTTATGATGCCATTATGTTTTGTTTTAGAAGAGTAATGATGAGAAAATTCTTCCATTGTGTTGCTGGAAGGCAGGGGGCTTGTGGTTAAGTTCAGAAGCCTGGGCCTTGCTGTTTGTGTTCTGGTACCTCTTTGCTAGTAACCACTGTGTGACCTTGGATTGTGCCCCTGCAGCCTGACTTCTGTCCTTGGTGTGGGGTGGCCTCTCAGTCCTCACGCCTTCAGCTTGTTGGTCTGTAGCATTTCATGCTGGTTAGCCCCACTGCCTTCCCTTTCTCTGCTTCTCCTCCATGCTCCATTCTTCACTCTGTCCCCTTGCTACCTCACCATCCAGGGGCATTCCTGAAGGGTCCTTTCTCCCCCACTGGCTTGTGGAATTTAATCTCTCCCCTTCACTCTGAAGGGAGTGCTACACCTTCACTGTGATTTCTGAATATTTACCTCAGTTTCCCCAGCCTAGACCTGCCTGTCCACTAACCTGCCTCACCATGTGGACTCGGCTGTCCTGCCAGTCCCTTAATATTCATCATCTATGAAACATAAATTGCCACTTTTCATCCCAAACTAGCCATCCTTTTTGTGTTCCTTTCTTTAGCAATAGGCATCATTGTCACGGCCACCAACTTTGAAATCTCTCATTCCTCCTTCGTCTCTTCTGGTCTCCTTTTGCTTTCCTCATTCCGTCATCACTGCATCCATTATGTTCTATTTCTGCTTCAGTCATTGTGGGCTGATGACTCCCAAAACCTCCGTGGCTCAGAAAGGTTTATGTCCTCCCAACGCTGCCTCTCTGTGGAGGATGGCTGGGGTCATGTTATCCATATCCTGGGACCTGGGTTGATGGGACAGCCACCATCTTGATTGTGGTGTGTCCTTGTGGGGGGCAAGAGTGTGGGGACTTATGCTTCCACCCAGTCACGTTTGCTTCCATTCCGTTGACTAAAGGCCACACCTAGCTCCAAGGGCAGAGAAGTCCAGGCTTACCTCTATGCCTTGAAGGAGAGCTAAAATCTTTGGTGAGCCATGAGCTGCACTCATGACTACAAACCTGTCATCCCCTTCCCTCTGTCTCCTGCCCTTATGTTGGTCCCTGCCACAGTCCCTCCTGTCTGGTCTCTTTGCTGCCTTTCTTACCCTATCCTTAAGGCTTTTATTCTGAAAACTTAACCTACCATTGTTTCCACTGCCCTTGGAATAGGAACTTCTTCCCTTGGACTGTAAGGTGCTCTCCTTGTCATGCTCCACTCTGCTGTTGCTCACTGGCCAGGCTTTAACGTTCTCTGGATGCCAGGCTCTCTCGTACCCCAGGACGTTGGCAGAAGCTCTTACCTCTGCCTGGGATAATCATCACCTCTTGCCTCCTTCCTCATCTGCCAGGCCACTCCCTTAGGTCTTTGGAACTGTACTTACATGCCCTTGCCTCACAGAGGCCTTGCCTATACACCCAAACTGAAACAGGCCCTGCCTGTTCTTTTCCTCTGTTTCGCTTAGCACAATTTATACCTTTATTTGTGTGTACATTTATTTAGTGTCTGTTTCCCTCGCTGAACTGTTTGTTCACCACCGTTTCTCCAGTGCTTGGCATATAGCAGTGGTTTGATGAATATTTTATGGGTGAATGAATGACTCCTGAAGACTACATCTTACGGTTTCAGTTTTTCATCCTTTTTTGATTCCCCATTGCCCTGAATTTCTCTCCCCTGTACCCGTTTCTATTTATTTCATTCTAGCCCAGCTCCCTCTGCCCAATTAGTTTTCCTAACCCTCAATTCCATTATGTCATTAATTTCTCATTGCCACCTGACAATTTGGTGATATTCGTGCAGGGAAGAATGTATCACCTTGGGGCTGGCCCTGTGTTTGTTTTAGTTTAGCAAAAGCTGGTCAGGTTGTCAGTAAATCTGTATGATCTTTGCATAGTTTTTGAAAGCAGCCACACATTTTGGCTCAAGTAATATTCATCTCCTTTTTTAGGACCATTTGTTTTCACCAACTCTTTAGAGCGTCAGTGTGTAAAATGACACACTGGTCTAATTCTTGTGTTAGGTATTTAGTAACTAACTCCTCTGAAAACAAAATGAAATAAAACAGAAATACAAACAGTAGAAACCACTGGAAGTGCATTCCATTCAATTGAATTGTGAGTTTTGCAAACCATCAAGAAGTACATGGGTGGTGAAGTTGTTTATCTCTGTCACTTCTTCTCTAGGACTCCGGGAGTCCTGATCAGTGAATAGATAGCAAGGAGACCTACTATCTGATCGGAACTCTGTAATGCCAAATGGTGTGTTTGAATCTCCTGGCCCCCTTTCTTTGAATTTGGCAGGGATAAATACAATTAAGATAGTGCTTGGGTGTGTCTACTTCAGGGGGCTGGCTGGGTCCGTGCTTGTGTTGGAAACATGCCCATTTATTTATTCCATTTATTTATTATAGATTAACATTTATTGAATGTTAACTAGATTCTCTGAAAGTAAATCTAGAAGCAGATATCTATGAACTGCCTAGGGTCTCCACTGACCTCTTTATTCTTAAGTTTATTCTGAAACTTTTATGTTCTTTTATGTATTTTCATACATTTTTTTTTTAAAGATTTTATTTATTTATTTGACAGAGAGACAGCGAGAGAGGGAACACAAGCAGGGGGAGTGGGAAAGGGAGAAGCAGGCTTCCCACCAAGCAGGGAGCCCGATGCGGGACTCGATCCCAGGACCCTGAGATCATGACCTGAGCCGAAGGCAGTCGCTTAACCAACTGAGCCACCCAGGCGCTCCATACATTTTTTTTTTAAGATTTATTTATTTGAGAGAGAGAAAGAAAGTGGGGGGAGGGGCAGAGGGGGAGAATCTCAGGCAGACTCCCTGCTGAGCATGGAGCCCTATTTGGGGCTTGATCCCAGGACCCTGAGATCATGACCTGAGCTGAAACCAAGAGTGAGACACTTAACCGACTGCGCGACCCAGCCGCCCCTTCATACATTTTGTCTTCACAGAAAGTACATGTTCTGTTGTGTGGATATAGTAATGTTCTATGGAAAGATATTTACTGTGCTAAGTTAAAAAAGAGATTATAAACAGTATATACAGAATGATTCACTTTGAAAAAAGTATAAGTGGTATTTTGTTCATGAAAGGGTTTTATGATCTTATAGATGCTATAATAAATCATTCCCTTTTGTTTCAGGAATATTTTAAATATCAGATCTTTAGTTCCTGAATTCTAGAACATAAGAAAAGATGGTGGTATAACCAAGTTTCTGGTGATAGGGGTATTATTCTTTCTAGGGATGACAATGGGATATTATGGATAAGAACTTGGGTTCCGGGACATTCTTAGTCTGGAGCTCTGCTGAGAAGTTTTCACCCTGAGAATGGACATTATAATAGCACTTATCTTGTAGATCTCTGTGATGATTAAGTGAGCACATGCATATAAAGCACTTAGAATATGGCTTGGCACATAGTAAATACCCAGTAAGCACAAGCTTTTGTTATTTATGAGGGCAACCTGAAAGAATATCATATAACCCTTAAAAAAGTGCCACTTAGGGAGAATTTGTAACATGGAAAAATTACAGTTGGGTGAAAAAGAAGTAAAATACGGAAATGCGTATGATCACAACTGTATAAGAAATAGCCTGTGTGTAAGAAAAATGTTGGAAGGAAATACATGAAAAGGTAGGCCTATGATTTGTTCTTTATATATTCTATTTCCTAATTGTTGTACTTGCGTAAGTGAATAGTAATAATCTATCAAGAAAAAGAAAATAGTGAATATAGGAGGAAAATTTTGCTGTTGCATAGAAGACATTCAAATTAGGATACTGAAAAATATACGTGTGTATCTTAGTGCTTCTGCAAGTGTGCATCTTGATGTAAAATGTGCTCCTGGTGAGGCATACATGTGCATCTTGGTAGCAAAAATATTGTTGATCAGTGTAAGATCCCTGCATTAAATGCTCATAGAAGGAGGCCCGTGTGAAATAGTGAAATTTGCATTTGACAGTTTTATAAAATTCTTCGAAAAAACTGCTTTGCTTGAGCCTTTGGAAAATCCAGTCAGACAGGGATATATTTTTATTTCTGTTTTTTTTGTTGTTGTTGTTGAGGAAACTGAAGACCGGGAAATCAAATGACTCACTCAAGGTCATCCGGCTAATACTTAGCAGTTTTTCCTGAAAAGATGGCAGGGATTGTCTAAATGATGTAATTTTAAAATTTGAGTTTCTTGGAAACTTTTTTTAAAAAACTAAAATTATTTTTTAAGTAATCTCTATGCCCAATGTGGAACTTGAACTCATGACCCCAAGATCAAGAGTTGCATGTTCCACTGACTGAGCTAGCCAGGCGCCCAGAGTTTCTTGGAAAACTTTTAAATTGTTAACTTGAATCATTAAACACCTTTATGGAAAGTCCCATAAATTCTCTGGGTTGATAGAAATTTGTGACGTGGAAATGAAATCATACTGTTTTGGAGGTGAAAGTTAACCTAAGGGTTATCTGGTGCAGCTTCCTAATTTTATAGATGAAGAAGATTAAGATCTACCATGGTTAATCGATTTGTCTGTGGTCATTCAACTAGTTAGTATTATAGACAAGAATAAAATTGAGTTTACTGACTCCTGGCCCAATGTACTTTCCACTGACCACAGGAAATAATTGAGTTTATTCTGTTTACACTTGCATTTCATTGAGTATCTTCACAGACCATGGTAATCAGATAATATCAGAATATGATACATCCATTTGCACCATGGATCTCCTGCTTCTGTATTTCATTAGTCAGGCCAGTTGGTAGGTAAAATTGACATTCGTTTTTCTACAAGCCAAGAATGGAGTTCTACATTTCTGTTTAAGGAGTTAGGAGGAAAGAGAGAAGGAATTAAAAAGTAAAAATTATAAGATTAATCTAAAAAAGATCTCAATAGAAACTTATTGAGGAATTAAGAATTAATTTAGTAAAATAATGTTATTTAAGGGATGGAAAAATCATGGTTTTATGTATACTTTGGTTAAAATAATTATGTGGCTTGAGAAAAACCTTTCCCGGGCCTATTAACCTAAAATTCTTTACTGTAGAATAAGCTCTGTTAATCTAGGTCATTTTGCCTTTCAGGCTGCATTGCCTTAGCTAAAATAAATATTAAGCTATAAATGGCATTTTGGTTCAAATTGTATTATTACAGAAAAAGGTACATTTCTGAAATTGTTCAGTGAATTTATTTAATCTGTCATTCTAATATATTGCTGTTTTCTTAAGTAGAAAGCAGAGTTCCTATGGTGATAGCAGAGGTGCCATAATATTTATAGTATATTAGATTCATTTATAAACTATTATACTAGATAGAATTTGCAGGGTATTTAATCTTTTAGGTTAACTTTTTTTCTTCCCAGGCTTTTAATATGTTCATTTAGCCATATTAATTTTCTTTGTTCTTTTAAGAAAAACTTCTGAGAGAATATTATTTTTTTTTCCTAGAAGATCAGTTATAACTGCTGTTATATGCTGAAGAATGTGTGTGCTTTACTGTCTTCTTTGGAGGTGATTTTGTGAAAAACCAATTAAGGTATCAAGTTTTTATTTTTATTTTTTTTTTTAAGATTTTTAAATTTTTTATTAGAGAGAGAGAGAGAGTACAAGCAGGGGGAGCAGCAGGCAGAGAGAGAGGGAGAAGCAGGGAGCCCGATGTGAGGCTCAATCCCAGGACTCTGGGATCATGACCCGAGCCGAAGGCAGACGCTTAACCGTCTGAGCCACCCAGGCGCCCCAATGTATCAAGTTTTTAAAGGAACATAAAACTTAAAACCACTTAAAATTGAGAGGGGCAAAGATTGCTGACACAGTGTTAGTTAATATATCAGGCAGACTTTAGTAAACACATTGGTGTTGAGATTTCCATAACGTCTAAGAGGTGGTGTGAGAGAAGCGGGATGACCAGTAGCAGATGATGGTTTCTTGAACTAAGGACAGTCACATTTTATAAATCACATATCATGGTCTGGAGTTTCCAAGCTGGAGAGGAAGAATGAAGATTATGGGCTCTGGATATCCCACAGGTTGGGGGGTGAGGATAGGCTCCTTTGGTGGACATTATGGGGAGCTCCATCTGAGGAAGGGAATTTCAGAATAGCTCCTGGAATTTGAGAAAATTACAGATGTCTTTTTCCATGGCTTCAGTTGTTAGAAATTGTCAAAAAGAAGCTCAGCTTCTGTCGTTTACAATATGGAGTCTTGGTGTCTTGGATGGACACTCGGCCCTACCCAGCCCTACTCCGTAACTTCCCAGCATATCCCAGTGAACATTATACTTCTTGTCTGGAGAACTGGGTTCTCTGCCTGTGACACTCTTTTGTGTCCTGGCCTAGGGCCTGCGTTGTGTCACCTGTATAGTAGGGGAGGCACTAACCAGCCCAGAGTGGATTTAAGCTGCTTGTTTCTGACCAAATCCTTAGGTTTGGAGCTTGGCCTGGTGCAGCCCTGGAGCTCATTTCCATCAGCAGTGACCTTTGGGAAGGAAGGGGCAGGGGCCTGATGGAGGCCAGTCTTTTCTGCACCAGGCTTCCCTCTGATCTTCCACCTTATCAGGCTAGGGCATCTTGCCCTAGAGCCTCCTGAGGATTCACTGTCCTCTTGTTTATCTTTTACTCAGGATCTTAGCAGATCTTGAGCCATTTTTGAGTTTGTAATGATGACATTAGCAGACAAAAATGCAGTGTTACTACACATTCTTTAAGCTCTTGTGCTTCACTGTTCAGTAGGTCCCCAGTTATTATCGGTTGCTCATTTATTCAATAAACACTAAAGGATAAACCTTTGATTAAAACACAGACTTTGGGACGCCTGGGTGGCGCAGTCGGTTAAGCATCTGCCTTCAGCTCATGTCATGATCCCAGGGTACTGGGATCGAGTTCCCCGTCAGGCTCCTTGCTGAGCGGGCAGCCTGCTTCTCCCTCTGCCTGCTGCTCCCCCTGCTTGTGCTTGCTCTCTCTCTCTGACAAATAAATAAATAAAACCTTAAAAAAAAAAAAAGACACAGACTTTGTCTTCAAGGAAGGTATAATCTAGAGGGAAAGAGGAGCATAGATGAGACCCAGGCAGCTTTTGGGTTGGTGTCCCCTTTGGGAGTCTCTTGGCTCTTCGGCATCCTGAAAGGAAGAAGGAAGGTTGTGATCAGTGCAGATCAAGTTTATGTGAAGGTGCTGAGACTGAAGTCAGCTTTGTGGGGAATAGAAACATACCGCGGACCTCTACATCTATTACTGTGCTTTCATGAGACCCAGGAAACTTGAAGCTTGATGCACATGTTCATGGCAGGCGTGGGGAGAGAATGTTTTTCTCATGAAGCTGTTGGGTAGGGATGGAGGAAACTGATATCGATGATAAGGGTGCAGTGCGAATTGGGGGTCAGGGCTCAGAGCAACAGGCTACAGAGGTGGGAGGGAAGGCTTTTTGTTTTTAGGGTAGCGTAGCTGTTAATGTTCTAAGCCGTCCTACAGTCAAGATTTTTAGCTATATACATGTGATTGACTTTGAAGCTAACTAAGGAAAACAGGGCATTTAAGAGAGTCATTTCTTTTGGCATCTAGAATGTGTCTCCTAGGTGCAAAGACCCCATATATGCAGGGATTTGAGTCTTGATTATGTCCTTACCTAACCCCACAAGTAACGTGAAATTTAATAACAGTATCATATTAGGCTTTTAAACTCACATTAAATAATAGGGTAGTATATTATCATAGTTTGTTTTCAGCTATGTAGTTGAGGGCGCAGGAACTGTAAAACCCCTCCTTTCTTCAGAACTGAAAATGAAACCAATTTTTGTGGAGCTCCAGATTAAAAATAATCTGAATTGATTGTGAGAAGCATGCATGAAAAGAAAATTCAGTTTTTTATGCAAAATCATCAGGGACTTTAGGCTCCATGGAACACAGATTTGCATGGCACTATTATCTGGCTTTTTACTGATTGTAAAAGGTACTGAATACTTAACATGGGGGTTTTTGGAAGCAAGGTGACATCCTGCTGATTGCAGTTATGCTGCAGTTAGGCTAATGATAGCATAACTGATATGGCACTAGTCACTGTTTCAAGTGCAAAGAAATACCTGTTCATGAAATACTAAAACTGGTTCTTACAATAAGGTGCATGTACTTGGTTTAGGCTTGATTTTTGTTTAGTGTTAATTGATTTTTTTGTTTCCTGCCATTAAGGACATGTGTGGATCATGTTACTAATCCCCTGGGAAAAGAAATGAGCAAGTATTTGATTGACAGATAAATATGCATGCACATGTATATTATAGATGCTTCCACATCTATATTTCCACATGTATCTGAATAGATAGATTTTTAATTTCACATATGCACCAAATTAGTTGAAAACCTTTGTTGAGTCCCCACATGTGCCAAGCACTGTGCTAGGTGCATTGGGGAACCAGGATGAGTAAGAGATCCTGTCTGTGGTGTCTACAGCCTAATAGGGGAGAGAAGATTGCAAAATAAGCTTTATGCACATTTAAATAGAAGATTGTATCATTGGAGAGTTGTAAGTAAAGCCTTAAAGAGTCCTCAGGAGTTTAGAGTACTTCCAGTCCAGGGAATCAGAAAAAGCTTAATGAAGGAGATGGCATTTTGAGCTGAAAGTAGATTTGAATTATTGTAGATAGAGGGGCCTGCATGAGTGAAGGCCCCTGGAGAGGAAATCATGGCGTGTACCTGGGGAGCAGTGCGTAGTTAAAACTGGTGAAATGTAGAGAGAGTTAGGGGTATGCAGATCTGGGTCACGTGGGATGGTTGGGGGAGGATGGACAAGGGCCAGGTTGTGGAGTGTTGACTTTATTCTTTGTTTTGGGTTTCAGAGCTAGAAGATGCCCAGATTAGAGATTTGCTGCAGGAATATGGTGACTGTGTGGTTGGAGCCTTGTGGGGCTGGGACATGGATGCGTGCAGAGACTTCTGCCGTAATTTAGACAAGAAGTAATGAGGAGGGCATAAAATAAAGAGGTGATGTGTAAGAAGTATTTTGGGATAAAGTGGATGGGTATATGAACCTGAATAGATTAGGTTATTTATTTATTCAGTAAATATTTACCAGTAATCTTTTGCCCCACACCACGGTGAGCTTCATGTTTTCTGGCTAGGTGAGATCGAGAAGCTGGAGGTATTGACCGTAGCCTTAGGTTTCAGCCTTGGGAGACCAGGAAGGTGGTGATGCAGAAATCTGAGAACACACCCCGTTTCGCAGGCCTTGAGGGGAGCGTAAATTTATCTGGTCTCCTGCTTTCAGATAAACCATTGCAGACAGATGAGAATCTCATCTCCCATTATAAACCACCACCAGAGAAAAGGATTAGCAGGGAGCTGTTAGTGGCCTTCATTTTTTAGAGAGTGTCTAGGATAGAGCAACAGCTTTAAAAACCATCTATCTAGCTAGTCTTCTTTAAAATGCTCAGTCATGATCAGTGCGTGCTTAACCGTGAGGCCCCCGTCAGCTATCTTCTCTGCCCCTGTCTGGAAGGCTGACATTCTGACTTCATGTCAGTTTTCTGGAATGACCTTTCCTTTCTCTCCTTTTAAGGGAAAAATTAAAGAAGCCTTTAAAAATGGTAGACTCAAACAATTATTTTGAGTCAAGATAGGTAGTTACTTTTATTAACTTTTTGTGCACATCTCTGTAGTTGTTTTAGGTCAGAGAAAATAAATATGACTGCTTTGTACAGCAGGGCCCCAGTTCAATTTTGGATGTAAGTTTCTCTAACATCTCCAAGTACAAACTAAGTCACTGCATGGATTGATAAATTATAGATGGAAAGAGTTCTCAGTTTTCCTCTTCTTGGATTTCTTTCCTTTCTATGACCCTAGATCTCTCCTCTTTGAAATTCCATCTTCCTTTGATACCCAAATACTGTTATTGTTACCTGGTTATTAATCAGTATGGTGACTGGCAATAATAATAACTGTTTTTTCACGTCTCTCTCTTTTACTGTTTTCCCATTCAGCTTCCCACTATAGCCATCCCCTAGGAGAATGAGTAGCTGATGTTTTCTTCTGTCCACTTTCCACAGAGTTTATCTGCTACTCCTATTTCAGTGACTCATTCCCATGTCTTTATTTCCAGCCTTGACCAAGAGATTTGTGAGGGTCAGGAGGAAGCCCATTGGTGAAGGGATATGATAAAAGAAAAAGGAGCAGGATAAATGAGTATTTGCCCCAAATGGAAGATCTTCAGGTCTCGGTGGGAGGCTTCAGAGTAGAGAAGCATAGGAGGAAGGACAGATGTGAAGGTGTTGGACCTCCATTTCTTACTGTGAGGCAGCATGACTCAGTGTGAAATCCACGGACAGGGGTTCGTCTGTGAACTGTTTATAACTGACCCATAAGGAGATATATACAGAAAATGAGAATAAGGGTTTAGAAACGAACAATTTGCAGGCTGACTTTAAGTCTCTTCAATCCAATAAAAATTTGGGACTTATATTTTCATGTCTTTGTTTTTTAATTTCATTTAATAGTTGTTATTATTTTGTATTTTATAAAAGTACTAGTCCCAAATGGGTTGGGGGAGGAAGCAAACATTCACCACAGGTTGTTTGAGAAGGCCTGTTGTCGGTTTGTGGAGATGGTAGTTGGGGATGTTTTATTCGAAGTGCTTGGTTTGGGCAGTGGGAATGAGGGGTGCACAGGCTGGGATCAGATGGGTGCTCCTCTTAGCACCTGAAAAAAAGGGGGCCGAGTAAGACGGAGTCTTGTGACTTTGGGGACTTGTGGGGTGGAGGATGGTGTTTGGGCACGGGGTACCCACACTCATGTGAGGCCCAGCCCCAGCATTTGGTAGGAATGTGCACATCGCCCTGCTGGCTAGGCCTTCTAGGCTGGGCAGGGGTTTCCTGCAGCCTGAGTAGGGGCTGTTGGACCAGGGCGTGATTAGGGTTAGCTCATCTTTGGTGTGCTCTAAGTTTGCTTTTCATCCTATGTCTCTACCTTGACTCTGCCTAGACAGACATATTGCACAAGCCTTAATGTTGATTCTTCTCGAATGTTTCTGAACCTTTCTTTAAAATTCTTCTAACATGAAGAATGATTCCTTCTGTTGATAGTTTTCCCGGACCCCTTGTACTCTAAGCCATGCACCTCTCTGTAGGCCTTTGCCTAATGCTGTAACGTAACTGACAGTGGCCGTGTTTTTTCTTTCTGTGAAAGGTGGTGTCACGGTGGATGCCCAGCACATATTAACACCAGCAAAGCAGATTTTTGGGATCCTGGGCTGGCAACTTCATAATTCTTTGTATCTTTTCCGCTTTGCTGGAAGCGACAGGATATTAAACCACTGAACTGGCGTGGTCCTCGGCTGCCTGCCAACGGAATATTTGGGGAAAGAATGGACCAGCTTTTGTTTCTTTTGCCTTCTGTGTAGCCTTGGGGTGGATTCTGAGGGGATGTTCCCTCCCTCCCCCCCCCCCCCCCCGAACTAACCCGTTTGGTATTGAGAAAGCAGGAAAGCGAGTTTTCCTGTTACTAGCAGTGAACAAAAAGCAAGCAGCGAATAGAGATATCCTGTTGGAGAAGGCTTGGGGGAGTGAATGCAGACAAATGCACCTCATTCTTTCCGTGTCTTTAAGGAATATGAGGAGATGGGAAGGAAATCAGTCACTCTGCATGCCAAGTCAAATGGTTTTCTTTTTATTTATGGTGCTTAATAAGAAGGCTGTAAGTGTATGCTTTGTGATTTAAAACCTTGTCAGATACAGAGATCTATCGCACATGATAGATTAGAAAAATGAAACAGTTTTTTTGTTGTTGTTGTTTGTTTCTCGTGAGGTCATTCTAAGTTTCCCTGGAAGGGAGCAATGAACTGTAAAAGTAAATGTAAATTCTGTCCAAGTTTTATTTATTTTTAGGTTTAAAAATCACTTAAAAATGGCAAATTCTTGCTGAATTAGATTTATAAGAAGATGGCTTGTCATATGCTCTTAGGGAATCAGTCATTCGTTGGTTCTTTTTAAAAAGAACTTTTGTCTCTTATTATAAGAGCAGTACATGTTTATTATAGGAAAATTAAAGAACACATATGGGCGACTGAATGGTACAGGAATGGACTGGAAAGACTTGGAAATGGAAAATTAGAGCAGTGTGGTGAAGGAGAGAAGACCAAGGTTTTCTGGGAGCTGTGGGGGTGGAGACATGGTCAGGGAAGACCTTCCTGGAAACCCTCCTTGGGAGCTGTCTTGTCTGCATGCTGCACGTTCAGTAGTGACTTTTTACCTTTGGGGCTGGCCTGCTCTTCTTTTTTTTTTTTTTTTTTTT
>NC_058405.1:12124649-12223605 GCF_002201575.2 Neomonachus schauinslandi
TTTTTTTTTTTTTTTTTTTTTTAAGATTTTATTTATTTATTTGAGAGCGAGAGAGAGAGCACAAGAGGGAGGAGAGGGAGAGGGAGAAGCAGACTCCCTGCTGAGCAGGGAGCCCGATGCGGGACTCGATCCCGGGACTCCAGGATCATGACCTGAGCTGAAGGCAGTCGCTTAACCAACTGAGCCACCCAGGCACCCTGGCCTGCTCTTCTGCCGTGGGTTTAGACCTGATCATTCCAAGTTTGTTTGGAGCTGGAAAACTGTGTAATGATCAGTTGAGAAGCTGGTCAACTCAGTGCATTTCATGTTTTGTCAGTCATGGAGAAGGAGTGCTGGGCAAGAAGGATCTCTGAAGAGAGACAGATTTGTATCAGCGAGTGAGTGGTGGGGTGGGGAGGGGGAGAAAGAATATCTTTGAGAAACTTGGTTGTAAGAGAGAGAAAGAGAATATAAGGGAGAAGATGTAGAAGAATACAATAAATTTTTTTTGGCGGGGGGGGGAGAGGAAATGTACAGTGGGTTCTGCTGTTTTTCATTGTCTTCTTGACCTTCCCTTTCCCTCCATGTCTTGTCATGTTGACAAATGCTTAGGTGTTCTATGGAATGAAGCTTCTTCCTTTATCTCAGTAAACATTTATAGAACAGCTGTCAGTAGGTCATATTTTTAGTCCATTTTAGCTTATCAGGATAGTGCCAGAAATCCTTATAAAGGCATGGGATTAAGTTGTCTTGGGCTTTTTTTTTCATCTGTGAAAATATATTGACCATCAAATATACTAGCCATTTTATTATGAGTAATACAGGATCAACAGGTAAAATGGAAGGTATAGAGGCTTGGACTAGATTGTTGATTTTGGTAAATTGTAGAACAGATATTCATTGAATACTGTTACATAGTAGCCACTGGGCTAGAACTTGGAAAGGATTAGAAATTGGACAGACACAACCCTTGATCTCACAGACCTTCCAGTCTGATTAGGACATGAATTGGTAATTAGACAGTTCCAGTGGAGTGGGATAAGAACTCTGAAGAGACATATGGGACGTCCTGTGATGATGTGGGAGAGGCATCTGTTCTGGACCAGACGGAGTGACATCTGAATGATAAGAAGAAATGAGCCAGATAAAGGGAGATATTTTATTCTATCCTTAGGGAAGAGTGTGTGCAAAGGCCTGGAGGCAAGAAAAAACAGGGAATCATTCAGGAACTAAAAGCTGGTCAATATGACGAAAGCCTATAGTCTCAGATGAAGGTGATGAGAGAGAGCTCTGCAGAGATAATCTGGGGCCCAACACAAAGGGCCTTCTAGGGCATGTGTGAGCTTAGGAATTCAGCAAAGATTCACGACATAAGATCAATATAAAAAAATCAGTTGTGTTTGTCTACACTAGCAGTGAACAAACCAAAAATGAAATTAAGTAAACAATTCCATTTTATAATAGCATGAAAAATACTTAGAAACAAATTTAACAAAAAAAATTATAAGATTTGTCTCCCAAAAAATTGTTAAAAGGAAGAATACTAGGTAAATGGAAAGACATCCAGTGTTGGGAGACTTAATATTGTTAAGGTGGCAATAGTCCCCAGATCTTTCTACAGATTTAACACAGTTTCTGTCAAAATCCTAGCATCCTTTTTTGCAGGTATTGACAAGCTGATCCTAAAATTCATTTGCAAATGCAAGAAACTCAGAATAGTGAAAATGAAGAAGCACAAAGTTGGAGGACTTACACTTGCTGCTTTTCAAACTTCTGATAGAGCTACAGTAATCAAAATAGTGTGATACTGGCGCATACATCTCAATGGGCTAGAACTGAGAGTCCAGAAATAAATTCATGCATTTATAGCCCAGTGATTTTTCAGCAAGAGTGCCAAGACCATTCAGAGGAGAGAGAATAGTCTTTTCAACATAGAGTGTTGGGACAACTGGGTATCTGAATGCAAAAGAATGAAGGTGGGTCTTTCTATCATGCCATATGTAAAAACTAACTTATAATTGATCGTAGACTAAATTTAAGACCTACAACTACAAAACTCTTTGAAAAAGAACATAGGTTGTAAATCTTCATGACCTTGCATTAGCTATTAATTTCTTGTGTATGACATGAAAAGCACAAGCAACAAAAGAAAAAATAGATAAATTGGATATTATGAAAATGAAAACTTTTGTGTTTCAAAGGACACATTGAAGAAAAAGAAAAGATAACACACAGAATGAAAGAAAAGATTTTCAAATCTTTTCTGATATCCCTTATCTGATAAGGGACTGGCAATCTAGAATGTACAAAGAACTCTTACAACTCAAAAGATAACTCAGTTAAAAAAAAAAGCAAAGAATCAAACATTTCCTTAAAGGTAATATACAAATGGATCTGATCAACAGTAGAAATCTGCTCAAGGAAATTAATTCAAGACCGCAGTGAGATACCACTTCACACACACTAGGATGGCTAAAACATGAAGACAGGCAATAAGACTCCTCTGATGGTGAGTATGTGGAGAGATTTGAGCCCTTCTGTATTGCTGGTGGGAATGTAAAATGGTGCAGTCACTTTGGAAAAGTGTTTGTGCTTTTTTTTTTTTTGGAAGACCTTTTTGGCAGGTCTTCAAAATGCTAAATATAGAGTTACTCTGTGACCCAGTCGTTCCACTTGTAGGTATATAGCTAAGAGAATTGAGAACATATGTCCACACAAAAATTTTTACATGGATGTATTACTCAGGATTCTCCAGAGAAGCAGAACCAAAGGAGATTTTTTTTTTTTTAAGATATTACTTATTTATTTGACAGAGAGAGAGAGAGAGAGAGAGAGAGCACGCGCAAGCACAAGCAGGGGGAGCAGCAGAGGGAGAGGGAGAAGCAGGCTCCCCACAGAGCAGGGAGCCCGAAGTGGGGCTCAGTTCCAGGACCTTGAGATCATGAGCTGAGCCAAAGGCAGATACTTAACTGACTGAGCCACCCAGGCGCCCCCAAAGGAGATTTATTATAAGGAATTGTCTCACACAATTTTGAAGGCTGAAAAGTCTCACATTCTGCCATTTGTAGGCTGGAGACCCAGGAAAGCCAGTGTATAATTCAGTCCAAGTCCAAAGGCCTGAGAACCAGGGGGAGCCAATAGTATAGATTCCAGTCTTCGTCTGAAGACCTGAGAACCAGGAGCACCGAGGGCAGAGGAAGATTGATGTCCCTGCTTAAGAAATCAGGCAGGAAGGACCAAATTCTTCCTTCCTTTGCCTTTTTGTCTTATTCAGGCCTTCAGCGAATTGGATGATGACCACCCACGTTGGGCAGGGTGAACTGCTTTATTGAGTCCACTGATTCAGATGCTAATTTTATCCAGAAACATTCTCATAGACACACCCAGACATAATATTTAGCCAAATATCTGGGCATCCGGTGATCTAGTCAATTTGACACATAAAATTAGATACCACAATGGATGTTCATAGTGGCGTGATGGATAATGGCCCCAAAATAGAGAACCCAAATGTCCATAACTGATGAATAGATACAGAAAATGTAGTGTATTCATACAATGGAATGTTCTTTCGCCATAAAAAGAAGTGAAGTACTGATACATTCCCTCAACATAGATGAACCTTGAAAACATGCTAAGTGGAAGAAGCCAAACACAGAAGGCCACATATTGTTTGATTCCATTTTTTGGGAAATGTCCAGAATAGGTAAATCCACAGAGACAGAAAATAGTGGTTACCAGGGGCTGGGGAGAGGGGGAAAGGAGAGTGACTGCTAATGGGTATGGGTTATCTTTTTGGAATGAAGATTAGATTATTGGGGTTGCACAACCCCGTGGTTATATTAGCATCACTGATTTGTACACTTTAAAGGAATTTTTTGGCATGTAAATTACATCTCACTATAACATAAAATAAAAATGGGGCACCTGGGTGGCTCAGCTGTTAAGCGTCTGCCTTCGGCTCAGGTCATGATACCAGGGTCCTGGGATCGAGTCCCACATCGGGCTTCCTGCTCCGCGGGGAGCCTGCTCTCCCTCTCCCACTTCCGCTGCTTGTGTTCCTGCCCTCGTTATCTCTGTCTCTGTCAAATAAATAAATAAAATCTTAAAAAAAAAAAAAAGTGAATGTTATCCTAATGTTCGTTGGTAGTCCCTAAAGGATTTTAAACAGGGTGATGGACATGGTTGGATCTGTGTTTTTGGAAGATGATTCTGAAAGAAGATGTTTTTGGAAGATGTGGAGAAGGTAGGGAAAGTGCCCTAAAAAGGGCAAGACCAGAGGCAGGGATCCCATTGAGAGACTGTTAAAATCATACATGTGAGAGACTGGTGGTTTAAACTACGGAAATGGCAGTGGGAGTGACAGGAGGTAGAAAGTTCAAAGTACAAAGCACAGTGGGGTTTGGTGATTGATGAGATGAGGAATTGAGGATGATGCCTATATGCGAAACTGAAGGTTGTGGGTGGAGGAGGGAGCAGGGTAGGCAAGAAGGGTGACCTCAGTGTGCTTACAGCCTGACCCACTGAGATGTCCCTGGACCAGGCACATGGAGGCGTCAAGTAGATAGTTGACACAGAACTTGGAAATCCAAATACTCAGGGTTCTTGTTAAAAATGCAAATTCTTGGGCTTCACTTCAGACAGATTTGAGTCAGAATCTCTGGTCATGGTGGACCTACCTAACATTTGAGGCTTCTTTGGATGTACTTGGAAACTGGAAGAGTGGCAGTGATTCCCTAGGGAGAGGATATGGCAGAGATGAGAAGTGACCCCATTATCATGTATAGGCCAGTAGTGGAAGAGGAGACCTCACAGGTATCTGGACTTCTAGACCAGAGAGGTAAGAGGCATCCAGGAGGCTGGGGGGTGTCAGGGAAGCCAAGGGAAGAGTGTTTCAAAGTGGGGAGGTGTCCTGGGGCGTCATAAGCTTCTGAGAGGTAAGGTAAGAGATGCAAAGTGTGCTTTGGGTTTAACAACAAAGTGGCCTTCGGGAAAGGCCATGGATGGTGGAGACATGTCTCCAGAGCAGGGCTGGTGTGGGGCTGTGACATGTGGCCCATGGGTCCTCCCAGGAATGGAGCCCCTTGAGCTGCCACCCTGCATATTTCCCTTGGCTCTGCCCTGTTCCTCAGCCCTGATGAGGCACACTTAGTGCTTCCAGAGCCTCCACTGGGGAGAGTTTGCTGGAGTGTGTGGGGCACCCTCTGTAAATGGCTTAGGTCTGCAGGGCCAGTGGAGCTGGGCGGGGGAGGGGAGATGAGCGGGGTCAGGGCTGGGGGTCCTGGAGCTGTTAACAAGAGCAGATGTCTTATCTGGTTCTTCACTTGGCTTAGCAGAGCCCAGTGCTCTGCTCCGTGGCCTGCACAGTAGTCCCTCTGTAAAGATACCAAGTACCTCTGTAGGTCTGAATCGGTATGGACAGGACAGATTTTTGAAGTTGGGGCATTTCATATTTTTCTTGGTTTGCAGGTCATACACAGTTTTGAGAGAGATGATGTATAAATACTTGGGAGTGATAGCCACCCCCACCCCGGATTTTGGCACATTCTTTTGCCTTTTGAAATATCGTCTAATAAAAGTTACACAGTTCTCTTAGAGTTGTAAATCTGGTCTCAGCAGTTTTCAGTGTAATAAATTACTGTGTATTATCAGCATAGGAAAAATCAGTGTGAATGATAATAACTTCAAACTCAGTTAAATGCTTGTCAGTTAGTTTACTGTCTAAGTAGAGTGCCTGCCGATCTGTGAGTGCGTAGTCAGCCAGCATGCAGCTCCTGGTCTGCTTCTCTGTGTTTTTGAAACCACTGCTCTTTAAGGACGGTTTAGTTATTGTTTTGAAGAGCTTTGAAACTGTTCCACTTTTAAATTTACAATTTGCACTTTTAACCTTTAGAAGTTGTGGTTGCTTTTTCTTTACTAAAGGCAGCATATTAGTGTTATGGACACATTTAGGTGTTCAAGTAACTATTATTCTTTTATTTGGGGGAATATTGTACAAGAAGCAAGACGTGGAAGTCCCCTAAATGCAAAACTGACTGTGAGTCAGTGGCCTAGTAAAGAAATGCGAGGTGAAACGAAAGCCATTATCCAGCTCAGCCAGGACTTTCCCCTACCTGCGTGTTTAAAAATTAGGATTTAGGGGCGCCTGGGTGGCTTAGTCGTTAAGCATCTGCCTTCGGCTCAGGTCATGGTCCCAGGGTCCTGGGATCGAGCCCCACATCGGGCTCCCTGCTTAGCGGGAAGCCTGCTTCTCTCTCCCCCACTCCCCCTGCTTGTGTTCCTTCTCTTGCTGTGTCTCTCTCTGTCAAATAAATAAATAAAATCTTTAAAAATAAATAAAAATAAAAATTAAGATTAAAATTTTTTTTTTCTGTTCCATGGCTATCTATTTTGTGCTGCAAGATTTCAGAGCCAGTGTGTCTACTCCTACTATATATATATATATATATATATATATATATATATATATATATTTTTTTTTTTTTTTTAAGGGGTGGGGAGGTGCAGTGAGAGAGGGAGAGAGAGAATACCAAGCCAACTTCCCACTGACTGGGGAGCCCGAGATGCGGGGCTCAATCTCACGGACTCCTGAGATCATGCCCTGAGTTGAAGTCAGGAGTCGGACGCCTAACCAACTGAGCCACCCAGGCGCCCCATCAACTCCTCATATTTCGAGACCACTTCTTTGGTGGGAGTGCTAGAAATTCTGTGTATTAATTTGGAATGTGGGTTGCAGGTGACAAGAAACTCAATTCAAGTAGTTTAGGTAAAAAGGGGGAATGTATTGTAAGGATGCAGGGTGTTTCCCAGAGCCTAAGGGCAGGATGCAGCTGAATGTATTGAGGGGTTTCCCAGCCTTCAAGAATCTCTCCCTTACCTCTGTTCTCCTTTAGTTTTTGGGTCCTCCTCTACCTGGAGATTGAGGTTTTTTTTTTTTTTTTTTTTTGCTCCCAGTTTACGTGGTGGGAAATAGCACTCTGAGAGTCCAGCTACCTGCCAAGAGACTGGTCCTTTTCCTAGGCCCAGCCCTAAAACCCCCAGGGTAGGCATCTGGATTGGGCCTGATGTTTACCCTTAGAATCCTCCACTGTGGCCAGGGCTGCCCGTGTGGCTTTTGGGAGCTCCACGGTGTACCTGTGGCTCCATGGGACCACCCCCTTTTGTCAGAGCAAGGGACTGCTGCTTTGCCCCAGAGAGGAATGAGCCTGGGTGGCCTTCCAGCCTTTACTTAGTGAAGTTTATTTTAATTTAGAAAAACAGAATCAGCGAGGCAAGTTTGTTGCCCCAAAACACAAATCCATTCAGAAATAACATTTGGATTGCTCATTTCTTTGTTCTGGGCCACAAGGAGCTGGTTTTGTTCATTCAAAGCCTGAGCCACACCTAGTTGAATCATTATTGACATAACATCTTTTTTCCCCCAGAGTTAATAATGTACAGAATAATATTAGTTATCTTTTATAAGGATATTAAGGTATCTTTGTAATACTTTTGAATATTTAGTATTTAAATCTCACCTTGATGATGTTTTCCCTTAAGATTTATTGTTTTTTTGTTTTGTTTTAAAAGACAAACAAGCTCAGAAACAACTTCATCGGCACCCCTGTGTGCCAAAACAGTGCTGAAAATACAGTAATTGATTGCCCAGGGAAGCTGGACTGCTTGTTGTTAGTGTGTGTGGCAAAACAGATCTCACAATTGCATTTTCAGAAGTATTTTTTACATGTATATTCTAAAAATTACCCCAAAATATATTTTGCATTAACTTTATCGGTGGGGGGGGGGGAGAAAAAACTATTTCCAGGGAGATCCGTATTCATTAAATGGAAGAAGACCTTCTGAAATTTAAATTTGTCATCTTCAAAGCGTTTGGTACAGAATACAATAACCAGACTAGGTTCTGTTTCATGCAGCTACAAAGGCACTTTGTTAAAATTCCACGTCCCTGTGATGCTAGTGTAGCTGATACTTGCTTCTGACAGTGCTTTTGGAAAGTTTGGCTTATTTCGGAAAAAGCCCAGATGTCTTGGGCTAGGAATTTACAGGCCTCAGATCCTGGATCTAGTCTCTGCAAACTTCTAGTGTCTGTTACAAGCTGTATGTGCTATCTGTCTTAATTTAATGCTGGACAGAGGCCGTATAGGCTTTTTACTAGGCGGTACTGTTGGAAGCCTGGAGAAGAGCTAAGGACTATGTGCATAGTGGTAATTCCTGTAATTAATCACATTATTTATGTCACCTATAATTGCATATAGTTTTCCCATAAAACCCAAATCCAAATTCCTTGTGCTTCTTTTCCTGCTCTGCCCTGTTTCTACTGGCCGCAGCTGAAGGAGTGAACCCCCAGCTAGATCTCTCCACCAGGGCAGGATGGCCTGCAGCCTCTTTCTTCGGTCACTGGAGCATCCCCAGCCCAAACAAACATTCCATCTCCTAGCCACACAGAGTTTTCCTCTTCTTTCAGATTCCTCCCAGGGAACCCAGTTTTCCTGCTTCTTTCTACATGGGGGACACAGATTTTGCTATTTGAAGTTTCTAGAAAGCTCCTTTAATGACGGTCTTCAGTGGAAGGACTCCTACCCCCACACAGAGGGCAAATAAGTAAATTTTTCCTGTTCTGTTTCTGGAGCTTTTATTGAGTTTCAAACTTACACTAGAATAGAGGCAAGAATAGAACCAGAAAGTTCCATACTCTTTACCTAGATACTCTAGTTCTTGACATTAGGGCAGATTATTATTGATCATCTTCCTAAAAGCACTTGGAAAATCAGGAACTAGATATGATTTCTTCCCTATTCCGAAATCCTATGTACTTTTAAGCCTTCTTTTACTCTCTGTCATGTTTGTGTATTTATATCGGGCAGTATGTAATGGTTTATCCTTTGAAACTCCCAGGGCAGTGCTGGTGAGAACCTAATAACTCATTGAATGCAATTACCATATTCATCAAGTTCTGTGTTTCCCACTCACCCATTCCATAAGTCATTTCTCGTGCTTCCTCTGTGTGCCAGGCTGTAAAAATAAGTGGAGAGATTGTGGAGGGAGCATCATGGAGCTTCTTTTCTCCCTTGCTCTGCGTGGCCTGGGGTCAGGAATAGGGAGGAAGGTGAGTGAGTGGGGCAGCTGGTTTTAGCAGGGGCTGCCAACTCACATCACAGGTAGCCAGAGGGTGCTGGCCCTCTCCTCCATCTGTTTTTCTTTCACAGCTTTAATGAGGTATAATTCACATGCCATGCAATTCACCTATTTAAAGTGTGCAATTCGATAGATTTTGGTATTAGTTTTTAAAAATTGTGGTAAAATATGTATAACACAAAATTTACTATTTTGCCCATTTAAAATTTTTTTTTAAATTGTGGCAGAATACACAAAACATAACATTTCCTATCTTAGCCATGTTGAAGTATACAGTTCAGTGACATTAAGTACATTCACGTTGTTGTACACCATCACCACCATCCATCCACAGAACTCTTTCATCCTGCGAAACTGAACCTCTGTACCTACTAAACAATAACTCCCCATTCTTCCCAACCCCCAGGCAACCACTATTCAACTTTCTGTCTCCATAAATTTGACTTTTGTAGGTACCTCACATAGGTGAAATCATATAGTATTTGCCCCTTTGTGTCTGGCTTATTTAGCATAATGTCTTCAAGGTCCATCCATGTTGTAGCAGGTGCCAGGATTTCTTTCTCTCCTTTTTCAGGCTGAATAATATTCCATTATATGTATATACCACATTTTGTTTATTCATTCATCTGTCAGACTCTTGGGTTGCTTCTTTTGGCTTTTGGCTCTTGTGAATAATGCTGCTATGGACATTGGATGTACAAATACATTTTCAAGTCCCTGCGTTCAATTCTTTTGGGCATATACACAGAAGTAGAATTGCTGGATCATGTGGTAGTTCTGTTTTTAATTTTTCGAGGATATTTAAACAGTTTTTAAGCATACACTTCAGTGGTATTAATTACATCCATTATATTGTGCAACCATTATTACTATCCATTTCTACAATTTTTCATTACTCCAGACAGAAACTCTATACCCATTAAACAGTAGAGCCCCCCCCCTTCCTCCTTCCTTGCCCCTGGTAACCCCTGTTCTACTTTCTGTATTTATGAATCTGCCCAATATAGGTAGCTCCTAATAAATGGAATCATACATATATGTCCTTTTGTTTCTGACTTCTGTCATTTACACACAATGTTTTTAAGGTTCATTCCTGTTGTAGCATGTATCAAAATTTCATTCCTTTTTTATGGCTGATATACCACACTTTCCCCCCATTCATTTGTCAGTGGTCTCTTGGGTTGTTCCACCTTTTGGCTCTTGTGAATAATGCTGCAGTGAACATGGGTGTACAAGTATCTATTCGAGTCCTGGCTTTCTGTTCCTTTGGGTATGCCTAGAAGTGGCAGTTCCTCTTCTAACTCTTGACATGTTTTCTATGTAAGGTAAACAGAATAAGGTAAGTCACTGAATTCCCAAGTATGGAGTAATGGGCCATTCATTTATTCTTTTAAGAAATTTTCATAGCAAAGGGGCCCTGGGTGGCTCAGTTGGTTAAGCGTCTGACTCCTGATTTCAGCTCAGGTCATGATTTCAGGGTTGTGGGATCGAGCCTTATGTCAGGCTCAGTGCTGGGTGTGGAGCATGATTAAGATTCTCTCTCTCTGGGGCGCCTGGGTGGCTCAGTCAGTTGAGCGTCTGCCTGCCTTTGGCTCAGGTCATGATTCCGGGGGGCCTGGGATTGAGCCCCATGTCAGGCTCCCTGCTCAACGGGGAGCCTGCTTCTGCCTCTCCTTCTGCCCCTCCCCCAGCTCGTTCTCTCTCTCTCTCTCTCTCTCGCCTACTCTCTCTCTTTTAAATAAGTAAAATCTTAAAAAAAAAAAAAAAGATTCTCTCTCCCTCTGCCCCTCCCCTCTCCCTATTAAAAAAAAAGAAATTTTCATAGCAGAGGCTTTTTAAAAAAATGATGAGAATCTTTCTCTCCCTACTTTATAATAGCAAGTCATAACTGATTTAGTTTCTCGGACTGTCAAATGGATGAATGGAAACTTCTCTCCTCAGTTGGGACTGTAAATGGAGAAGGCTTTGTATAATTCTGAGACCACCGTTTTTGTCTTCTCTGTGGGTTATTGATTTTAGAAAGGGCTCATAGTAAAGGCAAGCTCAGATGCAAGGTGGTTTGCTCTTTCCCTCCTCTCGCCTTCATCCTCATCCCTTAACTTCAAGATGGTGGCATCTTTGATTGCGCTTGTTCTGTGCTGTTCTCCCAGCAAAGGAGAGAGAACGTGAGTAGCAAAGATAAAAAGAGGAGCAGGTTTTATTAAACTACAGTGCTTAATGCCTGGGGCAAAACAATAGCAATAAAAGCAATCTGATGCTATCCCATGCCTGTGACTTCTCTCTTAGGTGCCCTCAAACCCTGTTCAACAAACCAATAAACGAACAAAGCTCAGTTTCTAGGTTTGTCACAGGAACGTAACTGTTTTGTGTGGGTTTGTGTTGTTTCTCCAGTTATTCTGTGAAACCTGCTTCATCATGATTTGTATCATTTCTGCTATTGTGAGCTCAGAGTCTGTGTCTGGTTTTTAGGGTGTAGTAAGATTCTGGGTTCAGCTATCTTGGCCTGGAGCTCTAGGTGATAGTGGGCTGTGTGGGTCCACCTTCTCTCAAATTTTCAGCTAGGCTGGAAGTTAACCCAGAGGAAGGTTAAGGGTCTCAGAGAATGGAGAGTGACATTTCTACATTATAATTACCCTAGAACTGAGGCTTCTTTTTTCTAGGTGAGAGCACTTATATTTGTAAGTTTGCAGCCATTGGGTTTATAAACAGACCTGGATAATCCCAATGAACTAGATTTCAGACCAAGCCACCAAAAGAGTCACATCCTTCCACATGTGGCAAAGCATTGCAACATCTTTTATGGTGGAAAGGAAAAAGGTGATATTGATCTATATAGAAATTCACCCCAGATTTTGACTTAGGCTTCTCCATGATTCCCCGTTTCTTGCTTAATATGTAGGGCAGATAATCTTCTTTGGGGTGTGGTGTTTAAACTCTCAGAGCCCCCATCTGTTGTGTGTTTTTTCAACGCAGAATTAACCTTGTTCCCCAAACCACCTGGTGTTTTCTTGGGAGTGGGAAGGTGGGTGAGTGCATGTGGAGGGCCAGTGCTACACTTGTCCTTGTTGGATAACTCTTTGAGTCTGTGCTATCTGATGGGCACAGGCCGAAGCTTTTGCTATCACTGGGGACGAGGTAGCAGTCGGAGGTTTCTTCATTACAGTAACTGATCCCAACTCTGGGCCCTGGCAGGAAGCAGAATCCCCTAGCAGTTACTGAAACCCGGACGCTGTTTTTATTTCTTTATTCCTTTTGTACCTGTATCTGAGATACAGAGGTTTCTGTTTCTCAGAAAAATTCTTACCATTGGCCTTAAATAAAACCAGGTGACTTTCTTGGTTCAAGTGGCTTATAGAAAGAATATCTTTGAAAACAATTTAAATAAATTCATGCAATTACATTCAGTTCAATTGAATTTGAATAATTAAATTTATATTCTAAATTTTTCCTTAAAAGCATAATGTGTTATTTTGGAAATATGTATCAGGGTTGCTAGGATTTTTTCCCTCTCTTTTTGGAGAGGGAAAAATTTGCTGCAATTTTGAGCAATATATAATTGACAGAATTTTTCTTCTTAACTCTTTCTGCACGTTTTATAGGTGTGTGAATTTTTACTTTTTTCATTTAACAAAGTCCTTTAATCTATGTTGGTTAAGTTATTATCAACATAATGCTTGCCTGATTTCAATAGAGAAGGATAGTAGGAAAGTGAACATAGTGGAGGCAGGGCAAGGGAGTGGTGGTGATGTCAACAGTAGGAATCCATGTAGGGGGATGGCAAGAGAAGGGCTGCTCAGAGGTGGCATTTGCAGGGCTAGTTAGGAACAGGGCTCCTGGATACAACCAAGAAACAGAGTCGTGGAAGCCATTGGGTTTATAAATAGACCTGGATAATCCCAATGAACTAGATTTCAGACCAAGCCACCAGTAATGGGAGTAATGGGAAAGACCTCACCCCACTAGATAATCCTTACCGAGACCTGAAAAATCTACCATTCACAATTCATTTGTTTGTGTTAAATACCCGTGTTCCTGCGGTCTTTTGCTGAGTATATGTCTCTCGGAGCAATTATGTTTTAATTCACTAATATCTTAGTGCAGGTTAGTTTTTCTAATTAAATTTGCCGTGAGATAACTCTTCCTCAAGATCAGGTGGAGAGTAAAAAGGGAAAGAGCACAGAATAGGAGAGCAGCTTTATGAGCTTCACCGTGTGGCTCAGGTTGACAGCTGAGTTAGCAGGAAGCTTGGGAAGTTCATGAACAGGGCAGTTGTTTCTGGCAAGGATGGATCAGCAATGATCCAGGGCACCTTTTATCTATCACTGATTTTATACTTCAACCCAGGATGATGAAAAATGATGTGATTCCAATACCTGGCTTGAGCTTGGACACATGGTGGGCGCTGAATTTAGGAAACCTCTTAAACATAGTGTATTATAGGTGGTTGTCAGTATGGTATAGTAATATAGTTCCTTTAACAGCCTTCAGAATGAAAAGCGAAGGCCTTTAGAGTGAAAAAAAGTTACAATAAAGCCTATCGTCTTTCTTCCTTGGAGACTGTGGCCAGAGGGTGAATGGAGAAATTGATACTTGGAAATACCTGAGGATAGACTCTTTGGCATGTTGATTATGACTCCTTCAAGGAACCCGGTAAGCTGAGTGCTGGCGTGTGTTGACATGACATTCTTCCATCCTGCCTCGTGCACATGTGGGTGGTGGGCCAGGGGCGGGGGTCCCTGTGGAGGAGAGGATGCTGGCGCTACACAGTGTTCACGCCTTCCTTCGCTGCATCTCTGCTACACCTGCAAGGCCCTCACTGTTTTCGCACGGGCCGTGGTCTGGTGGCTTTGTGCCCATAACTCCCTGTATTAGTCCTCGTTCTGCTGGTGAGAAACAGCCATGCTGAGATGCCAAGAGCTAATGCCTTATGGTTATTAAGGATGTTTTGAATCTTTAAACAGGAATGGTACCTTGGCTGAATATCAATTTGGCTTCTGTTGCTCCTTGAATTTCTTCTCCATTTTCAAAAAGCCAGCTCGTTTCTCTTTCCTATGAGGTATTTCCTGTGGTTCTTGTGTTTTTGTGGGCAAATGTATGATGAGGGAAGTCAGTAGATTGTGAGTTCCTACTTTTTTTTTTTTTTTTTTAGCCCCGAGAGCAGTGAAGCATGTTCTTTATCTCTAAACTGGAAACATAGTTTTTATTTGTTGGTTTTTGAGAGGGTTTTTATGTACTTTGTAGATCATCCTTAGCAGCTTAGGATCATTTTTGTTTGAGTAGGGAGGTAATTGCAGGTAAAAAGGATGAATATGGTGATGGCGAAAGACTCTTCTGTAGCTGGGTCAGGTCCTCTGTTGGACTGCCTTCCTCATTCCCGTTTTTGTTTTCTTTGAACGTAGGGTGCTTAGGAAATGTTGACTGAAGGGGACAGGAGAATAAGGGAGTCATTCAAGATCATACTATTTGTCAGTGATTCAGGTTTCTGCTCTCAGATAATTCTATTGGTGTATCACCCCAAATGAAGCTGTTTTGTTTATTTTTCTCCTACAGCCCGTGAAATGTGGGATAAACTGTAGGTACTGGACTATAATGAAAGCATTGCTGAAGTTTTATCTTATGCTTTGTGACATATATAAACTACACATTCCATGTGTGTTTCAGTTTTTGGTTTGTTTTTACTTGCTGTCTAGCGTTTGAAATTTTAGACAGGATCCAACATGTAATCAGGTGTCATGTTAGGTTTGGAAACTCAAATATCTTCTATAAACTTTGAAAGCTTCATAGGTTATTTAAAATATATTCATGGGGCGCCTGGGTGGCTCAGTCAGTTAAGCGTCTGCCTTCAGCTCAGGTCATGATCTCAGGGTCCTGGGATCGAGTCCCGCGTTGGGCTCCCTGCTCTGCAGGGAGCCTGCTTCTCCCTCTCCCTCTGCTGCTCCCCCTGCTTGTGTTGTCTCACTCTTTTCTCTGTTAAATAAATAAATTAAAAATATATATATTCATGTATTGGATCACAGTTTTTTTTCCATCTATGCCATAACTGTTGGTTGTATTTTTGGTGTGATATTCACCTAGGAGAGTGCCTGCAGCATTGATTGTCCTGAAAGATCAGTAAGTTCCTAATGAATTCAATTTTATGTGTTAGGGGCCATTACCTGACCATGTAGTATGTGTCATGCCTTCAAAAATTTATCTGTTACACCAATAGCCTTTAGTTGGCCCCCTCAAAATAAAATTTATCTTTTTCTAATATGTCATTACTCCACGGCTGCATCAAGCTTCCTGAAGCTCTGGGCTGGCCAAGCCAACCTGTTTTGATGGGAAGCCTTTATCACCTGTTATCTCCCCTTAGATACTCTGGGATTGGAAAATGAGGGGGTGGGTAGGGTACGTAAGTTTGGAGATATAGTAAACATATTCAGGTGAACTCAGTGTTACTGTTGATGAATTTTTGCTTCTCATGTGGGCTTCACCTCCAAAATCCTTTGGTAATGAGAGAATTGAGTGAGAATAGCCATTGATTACACTGCCAGTCGGAACCAGAGGAGAGAGTGATTAAGTGAAGTCCATATAATGCCAAGACATATTTTTAACTGCTCCTTTTCATTCATTCATTTATCAGCTGATATCAATGGCAAAGCTGAATTTTAGTGACTGAAATTTTGCTTGTTTGTACTGACATTTCTACTTTACAAAATGGGAAGTCATGAGAAGCTGTCAGTGATGTAATGATGTAATAAAGTATATTACGTAAACAGGTAACTAAGGAGGTCTAAAAATAGTGACATTGTGAGGTTGGGAGAGTTGTTTATGTGCTGTCCTCATCTCTCATAGCATAAAGTTGATTAAAAATGTTTAGAAAGGCTAAATTTAAACTCTATATATTAGAGATACAGAGGGAACAACCAGGAGAAGTACCAAAATCACTGAAAGGATTTGCTTCTGAGGAGCAAGGCTGGGAGTGGAGTAGGGTGAGCCAGGCTACATTTGTTTTTCATTTAAAGCTTTTTGGTTATACTTATATATTTAGTTATGTGCATATGCTACGTTGATAAACACAAAATGCACATTATTACAAAATCCATCTTATCTTTTTTTTTTTTTTTTTTCCATAGTAGAGAAAGATAGTAGCAGACTGGTGGACATTGAGCAGTGGGAGTAAGGGATGAGTTTGAAGAAACCCACAGGCTGACTCCACATTTGCTTCTTTCTTCAAAACTCAGTTTGGTAAAAATCATGCCAGAGTTTTGAACTGTGAAAACAAAACAAAACAGTAAACTAAGAAATGGACAATGATGAATCATTTTTAATACCATACACAGATCTTCCCAACCTTGAAGCACAATGGAACAAATTATCTGTGAGCGCTGACATTGAGCATCAGCGTTGGATTAATGCCTTTGCTGCCATTGTGGTCTCTGGTGTTGCCCAGGACCGGGGGCCTTGCCAGGCTGGATATTTATGTCAGAGCCAATTGTTTGCCTTGTAGGAGCTCTGCTGTTGAAGAATACTATACAGAAAAGCAGGAACTGAGTTCCAGATAGGCGAAGAAGAGGACGGGAGAGCAAAGTATTATTGAGTTTGTGTCCAGGGACACTTTTCAGGAAAGGCCGTTGCTTAAGGCTGGCGCTTCTTAGAGCCATAATTCTGAGAACACACGTGACTGTGGAGTTCATATTTAATTTTGGTTTGATTACATTCAGGCAGTACCTCAGGAGTGAAAAGGCAACAAAAGAACCAAACCGAAAAAGTTTAAAAGTAGAAAAATAATTCCTGGGGTGCCTGGGTGGCTTAGTCGTTAAGCGTCTGCCTTCGGATCAGGTCATGGTCCCGGGGTCCTGGGGTCGAGCCCCGCATCGGGCTCCCTGCTCAGTGGGAAGCCTGCTTCTCCCTCTCTCACTCCCCCTGCTTGTGTTCCTGCTGTTGCTATCTCTCTCTGTCAAATAAATAAATAAAATCTTAAAAAAAAAAAAAAAGAAAAATAATTCCCTAATTCTTGTTGTCTAATTCCAGGGCCTTGACAGAAACAGAAATGCTCATTTGAAACCTGAGTGTTTGGCTGGCAGGGGCATTTATCCAGCCCCATATTTCTCAGTCTGGCGGCTCTCTGCCCCTTCCAGGGAGCTCTGGAGCAATCATTGACTTGAATGGAGTTCAAGGATATGTACTTTTTGGCGGGGTTGGTAGGCCGTACTTTACTTCCAAGGTCAACTGGAAAGTGCCTGAACTAGCACATCATCTTGGGAAATTTTGCTGTTGAGAAAATTTGACTAATAGGCGTGGTTTGTGTTACTTGTTTGGCCCCCTACATAGGAGTCCAACACAGCCACCAGGAATGGCACAGATTTCAGTGACTCTTTGACATTATTTTAAACAAACATTTTGTTTCTTAATTACTAGAGATATAAGAGATTAAACTTTGACTCATCCAACGTTAGCTCTCTCTTCATACTCACCCTACGGAAGAGGAAATTTCAAGATGGATTTTCACTTGAAGCATACCTTAAGGAGGAAGGAGCCGTTAAGAAACATCTAGAGTTACATTTTGCAGCACCATTGCATGCATGAGATATTTCTGGGGTTATCTTTAGGAGAGCTGGGGGTCAAGAGTTGGATATAAGAATTAAAAAAAGTAAATGGTGAATTCAGGCAGAGGCAGATATGCGAATCTGAGTTTGAATATAACAGGTTTCCAGGGTGCATATGAAATACAGTCAAGGTATTTAACACAGCAGGAATTCAGAGTGACTCTCTAGGACCCCCTTCCACCCCCCACCCCTTCGTGGGCCCTCAGCTCACCTGTCAGCCTTGCCTGTCTGGTACGTCTCTTAATAACTGAGTAAGTCCTCTGGGATGTTTGCTGCCAGGACCAGACCAGAAAGTTGAGCAGCCTTTTAATTGCTATTTTCCAGCGTGTAGAGCAAAGGGGTTTAGCACACTGGGTGTAAAGTCCTTCCTCCTTTTGAAAACCTCAAAACCAACAAACTACTTCCTCTCAATCTCTGATGGGGTGAGTGAGGAGGCTGAGCCTTTAGTTATGTAATGTGTGTGGCCCTAGAGGTCAGGATCCTCCTACTCAGAGTATAGGGCTTGCAAAACCTGCTGTGAGTGCCCATCTCCTGCTTGGTTCTGTGAGTCTGGGGGTGGTCAGTGTCAGAGCAGGAGTCCCTGTCTTTTCTGTCTGCTTTGGATAGTTTCTGGTTGTTTTAGTGACAGACACTTGACATGTTTTTAAAAAATGCTGATTAACATAGTGAGGCATCTCTTGCAGAATGTCTTATCTACCCGGCTGCTACTAAATGGTTGGTGGGTGGATATTTTTATGGGCTGGAATTACGGCAGGAGGTTCTCCCCTTTCTTCTCAGTATGCTAGAATCCCATCCTGTCCCTGGAAAACATAGGAAGAAATAAAGTAGCATGGCTGCCTTTTAAATTAACTCAGTTGCTTTTTGTCCTAAGCTTTTAGATTTCCAAATTCTTCTTGTTTTTTTTTTTTTTTTTTTTTGGTGGCAAAATTTATACCTTCATAAAGGATCAGTGAGTAGTAATTCTGTATTACTTTTAAATAAGGAAGTAGGAAGTAATACTGGTTTTTGTAAATAATGCTCTATTGTTCCTTTCCAGTTGTCACCACATGGTGGTCTTGAGTGGTGTGGGTCCACTGGGGCCCTCAGCCGGGTGAGGGGACATTTGTCTTCTCTAGAGGTGGAAACATCACAGCTATAGGAAGCATCTGCTGCTGCAGGAAACCTCACAATAAGCATTTATTGATGTCCTGCTGTATGCTAGGCATCCTGTTGGCTGTTGAGGGAATATGAATAGACCCACGGCCTGCAGCTGAGTTGCCTGCAGGGTTCTTGTTTCTTGAGTCAGTGATTGCAGCAGAACATTTGCAGGAGGGCTGGCCAGTTGCTTTCTGTGTTTAAGGTGTCTGTGTTTTTTTGTTTTTTTTTTTAAAGATTTTATTTATTTATTTGAGAGAGAGAGAATGAGAGACAGAGAGCATGAGAGGGGTGAGGGTCAGAGGGAGAAGCAGACTCTCTGCTGAGCAGGGAGCCCGATGCGGGACTCGATCCTGGGACTCCAGGATCATGACCTGAGCCGAAGGCAGTCGCTTAACCAACTGAGCCACCCAGGCGCCCTAAGGTGTCTGTGTTTAAGGTCAGTTTGTTTAGTAAAACTCGGGGCAGTGAACAATCAGGGTTGGCCCGGGCTTTCTACTCGTGAACGTTCAGCTATGTTCCAGGAGTAGCTGAGCTTGCTTTGTGACCAGCAAACCCTAACTGAGCCTTCCTGAGCTATTGTTCATAGACAACTTTATAGCAGAGTTAATTTGTCATATAAATAAGAATCACAATTGGGTTATACTGTATTAAATGTAAATGATAAGTAAGTGCTCATGTTCATGCATTCAGCGAACATTTACTAGTAGCCTCTGGTGCCAGGCAGTGTCCTATGCACTCTCCCCTGCTCTGTAGATGGGTGACAGCAGTGCTGTGCTCGGGGTAGGGGGCGGTGACAGCAGTGCTGGGTGGGTACACCTGTCTGCCTCATCTTGTTCTTGGGTCCTGTTCGGGTACCTGTGAGGTAACCTCCCTGTCTCCCCCACATACCTGGAAGGGTCTCTGAGTCCCTCGTGCCCACGTTGTTTGTCGTAAGTGACGGAAAGCTAGAGGGGGCTGACATCTCAGGACACGAGACTGTAGAGAAACAGGAGAGATGACCTTCTGTACTTGGGGAGAAGAGAGCCTGTCCAGGATTGCCGGGGCAGGAGCAGGGGGCCCTGGAGGGAGGCCCCTCAGAGGTCTAGGGCAGAGTGATGGGTGTACGACCCCCCCCAAGGCTGCACACCCCAGGCACCTGCAAGTGAGGCTGGGTTGTTCTCAGGGCCAGCTCCAAGTTTGATTTCCAAGGCAAGACAAAGACAGGATGATTTCTTCCCCAGGTTCTTCCTTTTGCCTAGAAGTCCTGTCGAGGTGATGGTAGGCGTTTGAAGGAATTAGGGAAAGGTACAACCGAGAGAGGCTGCAGTAACCCACAAACTTTATCGGATGGCACTTGGAAGAGATTGTAAGAGACTAGCCAGAGGCTTACAGCAAAGGGACCACTCTTCAGAGGGGGAAGAGAGTAGGGGCCTCCCTCCAGGGAAGGGGCCTAGAGAGGGCTCAGGTGTCTAGGTGATGTTGCTCAGCTGCAGAGAGCTCCCAAGGGCCTAGAGGCTTAGAGCCTTAGAATTATAAGACCCTGTCTTTTCAGTATCAGGAGAGGTTCATGGGGTATGTAAAGCAGGCTAAATGGCAAAAAATCTGCTTGCTTATGCTATTTAAAATGTTTTTTTTAAATTTAATTTGTATTATTAGATGTGTAAAAATTTGAGTTTTGTGCCTGTGGGCTTTTGAGCTAACTGGTCTTAGCCTGCAGTGCAGAATTAACCTACCTAGGGGTCAGTGTATGGAGGCCATCTTTGGTCCATTTATATAACAGTGACAGAGTTTTCTGTTCCACAGTTGAAAATAAAATGTCTAATAATGTAAACGCTTGGGGAGTAGTAACTCATTGGTGTTAACATATTTCAATCAAAGTTTAAAGATACTTCCAGGTTCCTTCCTTGTTTGACAGGGGGTCTAGAAATCTGGGAAACATCACTGCCCAGCAGGACTGAGGGGGTGGGTAGCTGATGTGCAGGAGGAGGAGGCTGGGCAGTGTGTAGAACTTACACATTTTTTGGATGGAAGGCATGGCGATATAGGAAAAAGACCACATTCAGTGGAATCCGGGACACAAACTGCTTCTCCACCACATCTTGCTGCATGATCTCAAGCAAGTTAGCTTTTGGTGCATCCTTGAGTATTTGTAGAATGGAGATAATACCTACCTTGGCAGTTTGTTAGAATTATTGGCTATTTGCCATCTTCTTGGAAACCTCTGTGCCATGAGAACCAGGTGGAGGAAGCAGCGAATGGATAGGCTGAGGCGTAACAGAAGAAAGATGGAGCCAAGGTCCAAGTAGACCACTAGCTTGTGCACCCTTGGAAGCCACAGGAGCAGAAATAACAAAAGCCAGAGGACAGGGATGCTGGTACAAATTGTTGGACTGGACACCCACTTTCTAGAGGTTGATTCAGTGGATCTAGAACATCTATCGCCATCTGATCGCAATGACCACCTTTGAGAGACCTACCTTGCTCATACCAAAACAGTCCCCTTTGGTCCTTTGTCCTGGACCTGTGACTTTCGGGGCTCATTCTGTTTTCATTTGTGGCTGCATGTAACGTGTACAATAAATCATCTCTTCTGTCTTAGCGGGAAAAAAAAAAAGAATTATTGGCTACAACAGAAATAAAGGTGCCTGACGAAGGCCAATAAAAGGTTACCAGAAAATTCTTACAACCACAGATTTTCCTGTATTAATCATATTGGTCTCTGTATTTGTTTCTTAGAGCTGCCATAACCAATTATCACAAGTTTGGTGGCTTAAAACAACATTCTCTGTCTCTGTCTCCACGTGGCCTTCCCCTCTGGGTCTGTGTCTCTTGTCTTCTGTCTCTTATAAGGACACTTGTTATTGGATTTAGGGTCCTCCTGGGCAACCCTGGATGATCTCATCTCAGTATCCTTCATTACATCAGCAGAGACCCTTTCTCACAGGTTTTGGGGGATAAGGCCTGGGGGAAAAGACATATCTTTCTGGGGGATACCATTCAACCCATTATACTCTCTATCCGTATCCTGATGATTAGAAAGTGTACTGGGGCACCTCATGGCCTGCACTAGGTGTCCAACTTGGGGGAATGATGCTTTTTAGACATCAAAGAAGTTCATTCTTAGCTTATTGTAGAACATTTGAAAGATAGAGAGGAATATAAAGAAACCAGGGGGAAAATGCATCTGCTTACCAGTATGCATTCTCTCCAGCAGAGTGGGAGAAAGTGGCTTATTTTTGCCTGATTTCCTGCTTCAAAACCTTCATGCTTCCCTGTACTTCTTTCAAAGATTCCCTGGCTGCAGATGCTCAATCCTCCCTGTTACGGGCTAAGATGTGTCTCCACCCCCACCCCAAATCCGTATTTTCAAGTCCTAAGCCCAGAACCTCAGAGTGTGACTGTACTTGGAGATAGGGTCTCTAAGGAAGTAATGAAGTTAAAATGTGGGCATTGTGGTGGGCCGTAATCTAATATGATGGGTGTCCTACAAGAAGAGATGAGGACACAGACACACACGGAAGGAAGACCATGTGACGGCACGGGAAGAAGACGGCCATGTACATGCTGAGGAGAGAGGCCTTGGAAGAAACCAGCCCTGCTAACACCTTGATCTCAGACTTTCAGCCTTCAGGATCATGAGACAGTAATTTGTGTTGTGTAAGCCATGCTGTCCGGGGTTCTTTGTTACAGCAGCCCTAGGGGGCTAGTACCCGCCCCTCACCCATGCCACCCGGCAGCCCCACACTGTTGCCTTATGGTACTTAGATACCTGTAGGCAGAGGTTTCTGCAGGGCCCACCCTGGGTGTGAGTTGAATGCCCGGGAACAGGAAGGCCACCCTATGGATGGACATTTGTGCGGGGTCCCAAACCAGTTTCCCATTGTAGTTAGCCTTAGAGGAGTAAAGCCATCTATTGTTACACTGCTGGCGTAGGGAAGGAGTTGTGCCCTTCTTCTCGTCTCCTCACCCCGTGTCATCATGGGCTCCTTTAGGGCTGGCGCAGGTGTTCCCCTCCGTGAATCCTCTCTCTGGGGTCTGGAGCAGAGAAGGAGCTCTCCGTGTTTGGTGAATGAGTCCTTGAATTCGGGGGATCCATGAATGCTTCATGCTGTCACTAAATTTATGGTACAGTGTTTGGGTTGAATTTTGAAGCAGAACACTTTATTTACACAATCGCCATGTATACATTTTCCTGAAATGTGTGCATTTCTATGATATCTTTGGTTTTCCAGAAAGTGCCATCTAAAGAACAATTTCTCCTCAGGACTCAGCAGTACTTTAGATGTCCATCCTGCTGACTGCGATCTAGAAAGTACTCTGTAGTAATAGTGAGTGTTCATGGAGTACTCACTATGCCAAAGGGAGGTAGTGTTACTGTCCCGCATTAACAGATGGCGAAAACCAAGCCTTTGAGAGGCTAAGCAACTTGTTCAGGGTTACATGCCAGTAATATGTGTGGCTGGAACTCCTCAAATCAGGGCTGAGTCCAGGGCCCCTCTGAATTTGAGCACCCTCTCAGTACTGTCTGAAAACTCTAACTCCCATAAGGCAGTCCAGGCAGGAATTTGCAATCAAAGTGTAATGGTACTTAGCCTCCTTAACGGTGTTGCTGTGCTGATAATTGAGTGACTATAGAGCAGGAAACACTTAGAGTCTGTTTCCAGGAATGGGCTGGTCTTCCCCTCTTGTAGAAACTCTGCTAGACAGAAACTCTTGTGGGATTGAATTACTTCACTAAATTTCCTCCACCAAGCATAGTGCTTGTTGAAGAAATGCTGACCAATGGCATCGTTTTGCAGACTAGCTGCTATGCTTTGTTATTATTATTATCAGGATTCAATTAAAGTATTACATGTGTTATTTTCTATCAAGGTTTTTTCCTTGTAACATTTTCCCACAGTTTCATTTGAGAGTGGGGTTTTATTTTATTTTAGTAGTTAAAAATAAAGCAACTCCCAAGTGTTAAGAAATGAAAAACTTTTTTTTTTTCTTCCCATGAGTCATGGTTGACAATAATGTCATTTAAAAGTTAGATTGTACAGGCATTTTAACACCCATAAATTACAGGGTTTATTTTGTGAGCTGGAGTGTTAAGACATTTAAGATCCTGTCTTATGTATTGGAGAGTTTATTAACATAATTATTATGTATACAAAACAATAAATTTTTTAACTTCAAAAAGTAAAATCTTTTATTCACTAGATCTGCTCAAACAGATGTTGTTTTTTAAATAATACATTATTTACTGGATCTGTGGTCCAAACAGATGTTGTTTTTAAAATAATGCATTAAGGAGCGCCTGCGTGGCTCAGTTGGTTAAGCAACTGCCTTCGGCTCAGGTCATGATCCTGGAGTCCCGGGATCGAGTCCCGCATCGGGCTCCCTGCTCAGCAGGGAGTCTGCTTCTCCCTCTGACCCTCCTCCCTCTCATACTCTCTGTCTCTCATTCTCTCTCTCTCAAGTAAATAAATAAAATCTTAAAAAAATAAAATAAAATAAAATAATGCATTAAAATTAATCTATAAAAGATGTTTCCTGAAAGGTTTTAGTAATTCATGCTAGATATAGCAAATGCAATAGCACAGATTTTTTTGTCTAAGAAAGTAAGTAGATATAAATTGAGTGGATTAAAAAGTTAAATTATTTTTATGTTTTAAGTCATTCAGAGGATGATGTGAAATAGTACTTTTCATGTACCGAATGTGTATAGCTTCCAGGATATCCAATAGATACTGTATTTGTGAGTTTTTCCTTGTGTTTTGAGCAGTTCTCATGGTGGAATTAGGAGAACTTTGGTTCTCTATTAGTGCTCAGTAATTTCTAGGCACTACTTATCCTTTCCTTTTTTAATCCGCCTTTGAAGAATACACACATGCACAGGCTTGAGTGTAAATGTGCTTTCCCATGAGAGAAGCCAAAAATGGCACGTGGGGAGAGCTCAAATCCTCTTAGTTTTCAAAGGACAGAGAGTGTGAAATGCATGTTCTTCTTCGCTTTTCTCAGAAGTCAGTTTTGTCTTGAGTTAAAAGTGGCATAACATCAGCTATTCAGCTTCATAATTAGTAATATCAGGTATTTTGATAACTTTAGAGCAGAGTCTGAATTGGATTGATTGAAGCTAACGACAAGAGAGCATACATTTGAGTCTTTATGTGAAAATGTTACCATAAAGACTTTTCCCCCTTAAAAAGCTTTATTGAGGAAAATTGATATACATTAAACTGTACATATTTAAAATGTAAAATAGGCTGCGTTTTGACATCTGTCAAATCATCACTACATTCAAGATACTGAACATATCCATCACCCCCAAAAGTCTCCTCGTGTCCTTTTGTAACCCGTCCCTCTTGTTCCTTCCTCAGCCCTACATCATCACAGATCTGCTTTCTGTTTATATAAATTAGGTTTTATAAAAATGCAATCATATGTTACAACCTTTTTGCTCTGGCATCTTTCATTCACATAACTATTTTGTAATTCATACATGTTGTATGTATCAATAATTCATTCCTTTTCATCGAGTAACATTTGATTATGTGGATATACTATAATTTATCCATCCATCTATCAGTTCACTGGACATTTGGGTTGTTTCCAGTCTTTGGTTATTTCAGATAAAATTGCCATGAATTTTGTGTATAAGCTTTTGTATGGATGCATGTTTTAATTTCTCTTGGGTAAATATCATAGCAGTAGAATGGTTGGGTCATGTGGTTGATGAATGTTTACTTTTAAGAAACTGCCAGAATATTTTCTAAGGTGGTTGTACCATTTTACATTCCTCCAACAGCCTATCTTTGTATTAGAGTTCCTTTCCTCCACATCCATGTCAACACTTGCTATAGGTCTGTCTTTGATCTCAGCCATTCTAGTAAGTGTGTATAGGTAGCCTGGGTTTTTTCCTACCACATCTTGTTCTTTTCTTTGAGAGGAAGGTCTGCTCTTGGATTTAGGATGAGGATTAGTAACTGTAGTGATATCAAGAGGCTATGGAATGTCCCTGAGCTTCAGAGTCAGGTCTGAGTTACACTTGCTGGGTGTGTGCCCGCCGAGAGCTTTTACCTTGATTACCAGCGAAATGACCCACCTCACTGACTTGTGTTGGGGAAAACTGGGGAAGAGGGGGAGGGAGAAGATTTAGAGTACAGTTTTAACCAGTTGGAATGAGTTCAGCCTTGACTCCTGCAAATGAATGCTTCAGGGTTGTGTGAGTTGAGCAGTATTAAAAATTTCCCTCACCCTGAGGATCTTCCATTAATCCACTAGATGGAGCACATGGTCTGAATATATTTTGTGATTTGAAGTTGGAAGAAAAGATGAGGTCTTCACTTTGGAGTGTTACTGCAGACCCCTGAAGTTGGCCACGCATTTTGATCTGTGGGTTTTTTTTTTTTTTCCTGTATAAGTATAAACATTTCTTTTACTTAATACTTCTGTGGCTCAGGAATGTATGAGGTTTTTTGGGGGCCTGACAGAGAGGCATCGTGGTAGAGTAGAAAGAGGTCTAACCTGGAAGTCTGTGGATGAGGGACTAGATACCCAGGACTCTGTGGCTTTGGTCATCTTTAATCATCTTTGAGCCTCGGTGTCTTCACTTGTAACATTGTTGTACTAGGTGATGACATACAAGATGTGCCTTACAGATGTTGGGTATATGGTGTCTTCCGTGCCATCCTTTTAGGTCACCTGTGTGACCAAAGACACGCCAGCCCCCATTTTGCCGGACTCAATTTGCAGTCACAGCCAATGTCTATACAGTGGAGAACCCATCAAATTGCAGGACCCAAAGTGATCTTTGATGTCATTTGAGTTCAGTTGCCATTGCAGTGCTTCTGTCTCTCATTGGCTCCTCCCCCCCCCCCACCCGCTGCTGTGTGAGCATACCCTGGGGCTAGAGTTTCATTTCCTCCCAAATAGCCTCTTCTATCTTAGAGCAATGCTGGTGATTAGAGAATTTTTTACTATGAGTCCTCGTGTCCCTTCCAGAGCAGCCTGGATCTTGTAATCTAATCTGCTTTCCATATTCTGATACTCTGTTTAGAGCCAAGATGGAACATGTGTCTTTGCCCTCTTTACTGCTGGGCCTGGCTGAATTAAATGATCTATCTATAAGAAATAAAAAATATCATCAAAATGTTTCCTAGTCCTTAGTTCTTACCTGATGGATAGAAAAGCGGCCATACATATTTCAATCTGTCATCTGTTCTCAGATGTATTAAAACATCACATGTCCTAAAACTTACAGCTTTTATGACAAGGAACTATTCTTTAAAAGTTGTTGACTCATTTGTTCCTAAAAGCCAATGATATCTTAGACTACTGGAATCTGCTGTTAATGTTTAATGAAGTAAAATGAAAATTTTCACTTTTAGCCAGCTTTGAACTTTCTGTGGGCATGTGCAATTTCACCATTCATAATTTCTGTTAATTTTAAATTAAGTACACATCTGCTGAATAAAGACTTTCACATAGGTTGACATTCTTGGTTGCCAAGTATAAAAGTTTGTGATATTTTGAAGCCAACTGTTCAGAATTCCGTCAGAATTATACAGGTTTGGTATCCTCAATGGAAAAGCAACAGAACACCAAGCTCACTTTAATTTATAGCACATAAATTAATATATTTTTATAGTACCTCCCCTTTTGGTTGATAAGAAGGACATGGCTGTAGTCTTCTTTTTCCCAAATAGAGGAGCTTTCAGGGTTCATATATTTGGATGGGTTTTGGAATCAGTTTTAACAGTAGTGTATCCATTGTATCTTCATTGGCACTGACAACAGATTAAGTATATATATGGCATCTTCCCATTTATTGGGTAAGAACTAAAAACTGAGAAACTTCCTTGGACTGAGGCCACTTAGCATAAGGATGTACCTTGATCTCCGGGTGACATCTAGCCAGTGACCTACAATGGTGACTCTGATGGGTTAAAAGAAGGAAACGCATCATCAGTTTTTCCCAGGAAATATTAAATCATCAAGACATTTCTTTGGTTACATAATAGATGTAATCAAGCTATTGGTTATTACGAAGTTAAGAAGCATATCTTCCCAGAAGTGGCCTTGAGTTTGTTCATTTGTGGAAGTCAGGATTCTAATCTCTCCCACCCATCAGGAGTGTGTTCTAAACAGGTGGCTGTGACACAGCTCTTGAATTCTCTGTGGTTCTCGTCAGGAACAGTAGGAAGGAAGGAATCACCTTCCATACAAGTGAGGGATTTATGTTGTGAACAGAACATGAAGCAGACCCTCCAAATGGAGACTTTCCATTAGCTGTGCACGAACCACCTTTGCTAATTTAGAAGTTTTGGTGGGGCCCTGGGATAATAAAAATGATATCTGGCCGCTTACTGAGTATCTTCTTGGATGTTTTTGGCTCTGGAGTATGTACCTCCCCTTTCAGGTGATGAAAAGGACCTAGCCCTAGCCTCTCCTCTTCCCAAATAGAGGACCAGATCTATTTTAAGGAACAAATATAACCAAATAAAGCACTGGAAGATCATGTGTTCTTTCAGAGTATTACATTTATAAATACCTTATAATTTTTAATTCCTCTGTGTAATCAATATTATTATTAATTTATTATTATTATTTTTAGAGAGAGAGTGTGTAGGAGTGCGGTGTGGAAGGGGGAGAGGGAGAGGGAGAGAGAGAATCTCAAGCAGTCTCCATGCCTATTGCAGAACCCAATGAGGGGCTCGATCTCAGACCTTGAGATCATGACCTGAGCTGAAGTCAAGAGTTGGACGCTTAATTGACTGAGCAACCCAGGCATCCCATCAACATTATTATTAATGGAGTTTTGTTTTTTTTTTTTAAGATTTTATTTATTTGACAGAGAGAGACACAGTGAGAGAGGAAACACAAGCAGGGGGAGTGGAGAGGGAGAAGCAGGCTTCCCCGTGGAGCAGGGAGCCTGATGTGGGGCTCGATCCCAGGACCCCGGGATCATGACCTGAGCCGAAGGCAGACACTTAACGACTGAGCCACCCAGGCGCCCCTATTAATGGAGTTTTTGACATGCTGGAAAGAGCAGGGACTTAGAAGTCAGGGAGCCTTGGTTCATATTCTACACACCTGCTGTGTGACTTTGGTCAAGTTAGTTTACTTCTCTGAGCCTTGGTCTTACCATCTGTAATGGGAGAATCACAGAGGCAACCCACTCTTATGGCTTAATGATTTCCTGGATAACATTTGAAACAATTATCTGTTAAATTTTGCTTGTATTTCCCTTAAATACAATGCTCCAAATTGGGATTTTATTGCAGAAAATATTTTTATTAAAAATTAATGAAAGCATCAAATATTATATTTTTAAGTTATGGTAATATGTACTTTTAAAAACATCAATTATGAAAAAAGATATTTATTTAAAAATCTGTGTTATCATTATATTCCTTTTTGAGATATTCTAGATGGATTTTGGGGGAAGAATCTTCTTAAGCTATAAATATCCTGAACTTTGGGCTAAAGAATAGTTCTTTGTAGCAAGCATAGACATCATCCAGGAATAAGCAAATGTGTTCAAAATCTAAGCCATTCATTTTAAGAAAAATTACTTGCCTGTCCGAATGCCTATTCTGGTGGAGGGAGTGTTTCTATCTTTAGAGATCCCTTACTTTTACATTGAAATGATATCTCATTTCAAGCATAATTTCAGTGACATACCTAAAATATTTTGTTGTATTGGTTGCCAGTGGTCAGTCTTTGCTGTTTTATAATGAGGCATTATCAGCCTGTCTTCCTTAGCAGTGTCACCGTCACTATTAAGGGGCATTCCTTAAAAAAAGAAAATTCACATGAGAGAATATTCTCAGATTCAAAACAGTATCTTCCTCTTTAATGACATTAGCTAGATGTGAATGCTGGTGCTGTCCCATTTGTTCAGTTTTGAACAAACCATCTTTCACTCAAGCTGGGCATGCCTTTAATGCTGTATACCAGACCTTTTCTTAAGCATTTGAAGGAAAGATAATTCTGTTTGCTGAAATGGTTTGGTCCTTAGGCGTGCTGTATTTATCACATGCAATTATATGTGTGTCTAGATGCAAACGTTTCATTTTACTTACCAGTGCATTGTGGTTTCTTATCATGATTTATTTCATTTGCCTATGACACTAGATTTTCTTCAAATATTTCCCCTAGTCTTTTGTTTCATGGCTTCATTGAGGTATAATTTTACATGCCATAAAGTTCAGTCTAAATTTTTAATGTTCAGACTGAGGGTTGCTGGAGGGGAGGGGGGTGGGGGGATGGGGTCACTGGGTGATGGACATAAGGACGGTGTGTGATGTAATGAGCACTGGGTATTATATAAGACTAATGAATCACTGAACTCTACCTCTGAAGCTAGTAATATACTATATGTTAATTGAATTTAAATAAAAAAATAAATTTTAAATGTTCAATTCAAAAAGTTTCAGTAAATTTGAACATTTGTGCAATCATCACCATGGTCTAATTATAGAACATTTCTGTCACCCCCAAAAGAAATCTCATGCCCATTTCCAGTTCCCACCCCTAGCTCCAGGCAACCACTAATCTTCTGTCTCTATAGATTTACCGTTTCTGAACAATTATAAAGGGAATCATACATTATGTGCATTTGTGTCTGGCTTCTTTTACTCAGCTAATTAGTTTTGAGGTTCATTCCTGCTGTAGCATGTGTCAGTACTTCCTTCCTTTTTATTGCCAAATAGTATTCCATTCTGTTGTCTGGATAAAATGCATTTTGTTTATCCAGTCACCAGTTGATAGACATTTGAGTTGTTTCTACTTTCTGGCTATTGTGAATAATGTTGCTGTGAACATTTGGATGCATCTCTGTGTGACCATGTGCTTTCATTTTTTCTTGGGTGGATACTTAGGAGTGGAACTGCTAGGTTATGTGGTAACTCTTTGTTTCACATTTTTAGGCACTGTTAAACTGCTTGCCACGGTGGCGCTACCAGCCCCGTATTAGGGTTCCAATTATTCCACAGCCTTGCTGACACTCAGCAAGGCCAGTCTCAAGATTTTAGCCGTCCTATTAGATGTGTAGTGGGATGTCACTGAGCTTTAATTTGCATTTCCCTAATAATGTTGAGCATCTTTTTATGTGCTAATTGGCTGTTCTCACTGTTTGGTGATCCTAGTCTTTTAAAACTGTTTAGACCCTAGCATAGTATAAGAGTTAGGGTCCAGCCAGGAAACAGAAATTGTACCAGTTATTTTAACAGAGAGAATTAAATATAAAGAATTGTTATTAAGTATAAAGTTGTTAAGCTGGGGGATGCCTGGGTGGCTCAGTTGGTTAAGCCTCTGCCTTCGGCTCAGGTCATGACCCCAGGGTGCTGGGATCGAGTCCTGAAGCTAGCTCCTTGCTCAGCAGGGAGCCTGCTTCTCCCTCTGCCTGCCGCTCCCCCTGCTTGTGCTCTCTCTCTCTCTGACAAACAAATAAAATCTTAAAAAAAAAATAAAGTCAAGTCGGTAATTAAAAAGGTAAAAAGAGAACATTACCGTATCATAGAGGTAGTGGCTGCAGGAAGCAGCCGTGTGCCCTGGGACTGGGGGGATAAAGAGATGAGACTGTGTTACAAAATCTTAGAAGCTTGGAAGGGGTGCCCACAGACCTGAAACCAAGACCTCTGAGGACTGGGGACTGGGCAGCTGGCCATGGTTTCTGAGGGTGGTGTGATGAGGATGGGTCTGTAAGTGCTGGGAAAACAGCAGACCTGATTCAGGTGCTGCACAGGAAGGAACTGCTCTTGCCCAGGTGAAGGAATGTTGCAGGGTGACCTGAGGACAAAGCCCCGGGAAGCAGGCACCAAGGAGCAAGCGCCCTTTACTCCCCCAGCTTTGCAGTCTCTTTCTGGTGCCCCCTGGTGGTGAGCCCGACAGGGGGCCAACTGGTAAAGCGGAAATGTGGTATTCCCAGCTAGCATCAGGGAGCTGACTGTGGAAGGCTGGGGCTGGAGCCGGGAGATTATAGCTTAATAACCAGCACAGCCCACCCCTTTGACTACTCAGCAAGCAGACTCACCCCCTCCGCATATCTGAACTGCCATATGACAAAAACGACTATGCTTCAGCCTAACAGAACACAGATATTCTTCAGTCAGAGGAAGGTGTTCTCACTGGCTCCTCAAAACAAGAAGTCACATCTCATTAGTCATCGTAATCTGTCTTTGGGGGAAGGTCACTTTGCCATTTCTGGACTTTGTTCATTAATTCTTAAATTCAGTTGCAGTGTTGCAGGAATATATGCTATCCAAAGTCTAAGTTGTAGAGTCAAGTTTCAACAACAGTGCTTGTATAAAGTAATAGGAGAAGGAATTGTTACCCTCCCTCAACCCCCAAACAACAAGTAAGAGGGAGATAGGCAATGCTGTTGCAGGGTTTACTTCTCTAACTAGCCAATTGGCAGTAGTTGATATTTATATCTTTATTTTCCTATTACTGATTCCATATTTCCTTTGCCCCCCGCCAGGATCTCAACTGATTAGAATTCTTCACCTGACTGAATTCTCGGTGGTCCCACCTTTCTTTTGATTGCTGTGGTTTTTCATGAACTTGTACTAGTAGAGATAGAAGTGCTAAGAGATGCCCTGAAGAACCACCTGGGATTTCGGACTCTTTGGAGGCAGCAACCTAGTTTCCTCTTACCCCGTCCAGTAGTCTCCTCCTCTTTTGCCTCTTGGTTCAGTGGCTTAAGGAGCCTCCAAATGGCCAGCTGGTAGTCTGACCTTCCACTTCATTGTACACTGTGGTCTCCTTTAATGAAAGCATTCTTCCCTTTAAAACCAGGATCTCCATACCAGCAGGGATGGAGTGTGTTATTAGGGCAATAGAGTGGGGTCCCTCCGAAATCAGTCCCTTGATTCCTGGACCAGTGTCTTCTTCCCTGGGGAGAGACAGCTGATTGAGAGTATATGCTGCATGTGTGAGATAGAACGCTATCCTTTCAGAGTGTTGTTTTACCAATGCCCTCTTCAGTAAGCCATTCCAATCTTCTCGTGGGCCAGCTGCTTGTAGGTAATGAGAGTATGTGGTGAGACTAGTGAATTCCAAGTGCTGACAGACTGTACGTAATAAGTGGTACGTGTGGTTTTTTCCCAAACTGAAGGCCATGAGACAAAATGGTCCTGAAAACCGTTTAGTGGGCTATGTCTGGTTTCCTCCCTCCCTCCCTCCTTTCCTTCCCTCCAAAGAGCTAGGATAGACCAAAGAGGCTAGAATAGAAAATAATATAGTGTAATACGTGTTGTATGGCTACATATATTTTTGGGTAAGCTTGGAAAGCTATTGGTCTAAGGTGATATTTGAACTTGTGGGGTACTTATCTCCAACCTCCCATAGTTTATCAGAGTCCTACTCCACATCATGTCAGTGTTGGTTTCAATCCTTCAGTGGTCCTATGAGGATGAGTTTCTATGGAACTTTTAACAGGGTCAAGGGATGGCAGTCATGAGTGAGATCACTTATAAAACTTAACTTTTAGAGTTGTTTAGAAGATTAATTGAGACCTCGTGACTGAATTCTGTCTCAGTGTCTGGCATGTTGTTAGATGTAGATCCATGTAACATACTCTGTTAAGGATGTGCCCAGTACTCTCTATGTTTTCCTTTAAATTTTACATTTAAATTTACATTTAAAATGTTCATCTCCCATATAGTTCAGGTGACTGGAATGACCCGAATAGAGCCAATTCTATGATTTGAATAAAATTTCAGAATCCCCTGTTAATGTTCTATCTCTTTTCCTTCCTCTTCTGGCTTTTTCTCTACGTGCTGTTTTTTTCTTGGATTTTTGAGAGCCTTGTGGTTAAAGGAGAGATGAAAATTTTGTGGGAAAAGATCTATAAAATAAATGTCTTTGTTTTTGGAATAAATGAATTGGGATAGATGGCCCAGCCCTCAGATCCAGACCTTGCAACAAAATGAATGAGCCAAAGTTAGAGAGTAGACAAAAGGTTTCCCTGAAGCGCTCTGTAAATATAAAGCAGAATAGCTTGCTCACTGAAGAAATCATCTTACCATTATCTTCTGTACTTTTGGGAATTCACTGTGTTGGGAGTAGTGATACGTTTTGGAAAGATAACTGTGTTAAGGGTAGAGTGCCTTCAAGAGAAATTCAGCTTTTTATAGGTGTGCCCCTGATACGTCCTATTTTTTTTTTTAAACAGCTTTATTGAGATACAATTCACATACCATACAATTCACCCATTTAAAGTGTACCATCCATTGGTTTTCAGTATATTCACAGTGTTGTGTATCATCACCATCATTAATTTTAGAATGTTTTTATTACCCCCCAATGAAACCCCGTCACCCTCCTATTCCACCTTACCCTCTCCCTAGCCCCAGGCAACCAATGATCTACTTTCTGTCTCTGTAGATTGCCTGTTCTGGATATTTCATACCAACAGAATCCTATATGATCCTTCATGACTGGCTTCCTTCACTTAACATAGTATTTTCAAGGTTCATCCACATTGTAGCATGTATTAGTACTTCATTTCTTTTTATTACTGAATAAATATTCCATTGTATGGATAGACCACATCTTGTTTATCCATTCATCAGTTGATGCATGTTTCGGTTGTTTCCACTTTGGGGCTATTATGAATAATACTATTAAGAACATTCATGTGCGAGTTTTTGTATGGACATATTTTCAGCTCTCTTGGGTATATAGCTAGGAGTGGAATTGTTGGATCGTTTGGTACCTCTGTATTTAACTGTTTGAGGAATTGCCAGCTTGGTTTCCCAAGCAGCTGCCCTATTTTTCATTCCCACCAACAGTATATGAGCAATCCAGTTTCTCCACATCCTCACCAACACTTGTCATTATGTTTTTTGTTTTAGCCATCCTCGTAGGTATGAAGTGTTGTCTGATGGTTTTGATTTACACTTCTCTGATGACTTTTCATTTGCTTATTGGCCACTGGTATATCTTCTTTGGGTCCTATTTTTGGGTGGCATAGAGGGATGGTGATATCTTCAATCTGCCCAGTTCTTAGGTGGAGAGTAGTTTCCCTGAAATGTTTCTCACTTCTCTGAGTGAAATTCACTTACACACCAGGAAATGTTTATTTGAAGTAACATTCTTTTAAAACACAGTTATGGTTAAGTCATAACCCAACTGGAGGCTGTACAGAAGAGTGAATCTTAGGAAGTCCTGAATTTTGTGTCTCTGGGGGGGGGAAAAAAAAACCAACTCGTAAGGGCTCAGAGAATAGAGTTTTCCAAGCCGTGTAAGCAGGGACATAGATCTAGTTCCTTCTGACTTGACAAGAAGTCTGGACAAAGAAGTACATATTTTATTTTGAGTCTGTCTACTTAGGTTTTTCAAAGACATAGGAATATTTTGAAAAGTTATATTTTCCTTCCTATAATTTGGGGAGGTAACCACTGCGATATCTTTATTTCTTATTATTTACCTTTTGATTGCTCTAACTGAAAGTCCAACTATATATATTATTTTTAAGGGGAATTTTTTTTTTAAAGATTTTATTTATTTATTTGACAGAGAGAGAGAGAGAGACAGCGAGAGAGGGAACACAAGCAGGGGGAGTGGGAAAAGGAGAAACAGGCTTCCCTCGGAGCAGGGAGCCTGATGCGGGGCTCGATCCCAGGACCCTGGGATCATGACCCGAGCCGAAGGCAGACTCTTAACGACTGAGCCACCCAGGCGCCCCAAAGTCCAACTATTTTGAAACAGTTTTTAAAATGGCAAACTGAGATTTTGTTTAATTTTTCCTTTTTACCCTCAAGAAGTTTTTACTCATGTCTGAGACAGTATTTCTATCTTGACACAATGGCAGCAAAAGATTTAAAATATTCGGCTGCTAAAAACAAGTAATTGAGATGCATAGAATCTGAATTGTAGTCTTTCTCTTCACATATAAGAACAGCTTTCCAACAGCTGTAACTCCGTATTTGAAGCACATAAACTGTTTCATGAGTGCATTTGTACACAAATTATGCTATGTGTCTTTTCAGTTGTTTAAATTTGGTGTACCTTGCCGCTAAGTGATCTTTTCAGATGTTGGCCTAAAGTAGAATTTCCTTGGAAGAGGCTGGTGGAGGCCAAGAGGAGGTCACTGGTGAGTTCTGATTTCCTCTTGCCATTGTGAGTTTGCTCGCCTTCCTCGTTTCTCACTCAGTGTCTCCTCTACAGTTGGATGTTGGTGCTTACTGCATTTGCGGCGACCTGCGCCATCATCAGCCTCCCTCCTTTGAGTACCCATCCCCGGCTGATGTTTTCAGTGAGGAGTTAAAGCCTTGCACATAGGGGAGCTCTTCTGGCAGCTTCTCATATTTGATAGGATCAACATTTATGGATTTATTGGTTTTTCTTTGAAGAACCGAGCTCCCTCAGAAACTCTGATTTTGCTCCATAACCTCCCATAATGGTATTTGAAGTTGTGACTTAGCCTGCAGCTTCCTGAGCTGAGGGATAAATCAGACCCTATAAACTCTGTTGGTTCTCTAGTGGGAGGTCTATGAATCAGGAATTTGAATCTCAGCTCTCTTGTTTCTGTGACGATAATGTAGCTGCAAGGGTTTTTCTATAGGGGTTTTCCATTACCAAGGGGAATGAGGAAATAGAATATAAATATGAAGCCTATTCCTTGGGCTTTTCTGCCCTTTGTGTGGGCCAGGGTCAGACAAGGGGAGACTAGGACCCTCCTGGCTTTCTGTTATTTCACTTGTTCCTGGAAGTCATAGGAAAGCAGTCTAGTAACTACTTTGGTCTTTTTTTCTTTTCTTTTTTTTTTTTAATAGCAGTAAGATATATATGTGTGTGTGTATATATATATATATATATATATTTAACATAAAATTAGCCATTTTAACTATTTTTAAATATTCAGTTCAGTGGCATTAAGTACATTTACTACCTGGTTCACCATCCATGTCCGCCATCCATCTCCAGACCATTTTCATCATCCCAAACTGAAACTGTACCTATTAAATAATAATTCCTCATTCCCCTTCCTCCCAGCCCCTGGTAACCACCATTTTGTTTTCTGTTTCATGAATTTATCTATTCTAGCTATGTCTTTTAAGTAGAATCATACAGTATTTGTTCTTTTGTGTCTGGCTTATTTCACTGAGCATAATGTCCTCAAGGTTTAGTATCCATGCTGTAGCAGGTGACAGGATGTCCTTCCTTTTTAAGGCTGGGTAATATCCCACTGTATGTACATAGCACATGTTCATTTGTTGATGGACACTTAGGTTACTTCCATCTCTTGATTATTTGAATAATGCTGCTATGAACATGGGTATACAAATATCTCTTCAAAACTCTGCTTTCAGTTCTTTTGGGTATCTACTCAGAAGTGGAATTGCTCCATCATATAATAATTCTTCATTTAATATTGTGAGCAATCACCATACTCGCTTTCACAGTGGCTGCACCATTTTATATTCCTACTAGCGAGTAAGTTCGTTTTCTTAACTCCAACATTACTTCCTTTAGGAGTTCTGTTTTATTTTAAAAGCTGTTTAACTCGGTCTTCTGCCTATAAAAGGAAGATTCTCTGATTTCTTTTGAGAGACTCTGGTCATCTCTGGAAGGCCGCTGCCCTCCATTCCGTGGAGCCAGTCTGGGTGCTTTCCCTCCTCCTTTGTCCCTCCATGTACATGCCAGGTGCTCAGAGCCCTGCCCGGGGACATGCCTCCCTGATATTCTAGCACCAACACGGAGATACCTGTGTAACTTTGTGTTCTCTGCTTTGGAGAACATTTAAATACTGCTGTTAGCAGCAGACTTGGCTTAAATATTTTCTGTGGTTATGACTTTAGAGATATATTTTTTAGCAAAATTAGTTTGTTTCACCAAGCTCTCTGGGGGCGGAGGGGGGCGTGCCTAAAACTCCTGTCTGTGTCCTTGTCCCCTAGGCCCATCTGCCGTCTCCGTTTATCTCAAGTGAAGCTGTAGTGGCGTTTCCAAGTGTTTTGAGGTGGGGATGATAAATGGTGGATAAATTTAGATATGCTGTAAGTCTGCCTTCTCTCCCACAATCAAATTTTGAGGTTTATGTTCCTGAAATACACAATGGTAGGAGAGTTCACCTTTTCCTTATTTTTAAAAAGATCCTTATGTATATAATATTTCCTTAACTTTCCTTACTTCAAACAAACAAACAAACTTTTTCCAATGGTCATTGCTAAAACCTTGACTCCTTCTTCACCAAATATCTTAACTCCTTTTTCTTGTTCCACAACACTCTCATTTCTCTCTTTGAATCATTTTTTTTTACCAATATAAGGAATTTGGAGTTTGAATTTATTAGATCTTAAATTTTCATATGCTTGGGTTTTGTGTAAGAAATGCTTGTATTTTTAGAAGAACTACCTTACTTTATAACAGGGAAGAAAAAAATTTAATTTGGGGCCAAGATGGAGGAGACCAACATTTATTGGACATGTGGTATGAACCAGGCCCCATGCTAGATACTCTACTTACCTTTGATTATGCTGATTGAATATAAAATGAATAAGGAGTCGACAGGCCAACTTAGATAAGGTTTCTTTGTTCAGCAGAATTCACTACATTGAGAAATGTAGTATGGACTATCAGGGATGAAAATAAGATACCCTAATGGCACTTACATAGAATGTGACGTATTATTATTATTACGCGAGATCTTCATTTCTGCCACTGCAGAATGGACAGAATTCCAGTTCCTTCCTGGCCTCCTAAGGTAGAGCCCAAGGTCTGAGCTAGGTAGAAGACTTAAATCTGTTTGAGATAGAATATTACTTCTAGTTTGTAGTTCTAGATTTTTTAGGTGTTACTTCAGATACTAATTTATGCACACTTTTCTGAGAGAGTATGAAGTAAATCTACTAGTCAAACTAATTTGATCTTTAGAACATACTTAAACAGAAAGACGGTTGGCAAGGAGAAAGCTACAAATGGGAATGACAGCTCTGGATAGATATGCTTCGGGGGCGGGGCGGGGAGGGTCAAAGCTTGAGACCTATTTTCTGTGGTCTCTGTGGCCGAATGGCTGAGGTTTGCTGTGACCCGAGTCGGGCAGCAAGTCTTACCCTAAACGTACTGTTTGTACAGGCTTTCTGGTAGTTTGTACAGCATGGAGCCCCTTTCCTAGATTAAAATGCACACCCTGAGGGCAGCCCCAGTCACCTCCCAGGGTCTGTGGTTTGTGTATTCCTGTGAAGTGGGGCCAGAGCAGCAATCCAAATTGTAAATTCATTAAGCAAGGTGGCTGTTTTTGAGCTACTCAGTAAGTCCTTGGTGAAGTATAAAACAATAGTTACTGACATGCATATAGCAAAATTGGTTGAGTTCTTACCTATTACTCTGTTTGAACTGGACAGCCTTCTGGTGTGGGCAGAGTAGATGCTATCTTCCTCCCCTCTCCTGTTTTTATTTTTTTTTATTATTATTTTTTTTTATTTTTTATTTTTTTTAAAGATTTTATTTATTTATTTGAGAGAGAGAATGAGAGAGAGCACATGAGAGGGGGGAGGGGCAGAGGGAGAAGCAGACTCCCTGCCGAGCAGGGAGCCCGATGCGGGACTCGATCCCGGGACTCCAGGATCATGACCTGAGCCGAAGGCAGTCGCTTAACCAACTGAGCCCCCCAGGCCCCCCCCCCCCCCCCGTTTTTAAAAACAGTGTTATTGAGATATAATTCACTGTTGGGGCCACTCCACAGAAACAGGATGGACCCTCCTCCTGCCCCCTCACACCCCAAATTTGCTTTGGATGTTGAGACTAATGACATTGTATTCACAAGGAGGGTGTGAAGAGGTTAATTACTCATGTAATGAAGCTCCCTGAGGAGAGGAGGGCAGCTCCCAAGCAGGCCCTGAGCCTGGTTTGGGGTTTCTGTGGTGGCAGCAGGTGGGGCCAGGATGAGGGTTCCTGAGTGGTTTGAATTCCCTCCTGGGACCAAGGGAGGGAGCCACCTGGAACGTCCGTTCAGTTTGGCCAGATGTGGGACAGAAGGGGGAAGAAGAGGGGGAAGGCCTAAAGCTGTTAGTAGTAAAACATCAATAGTGGAGTCAGGCTTAACAAACTGTAGAACTCACCTGTTTAAAATGTCAATCCAGTGGTTTTTAGTATGTTCACAGACTATATACTGTGTATAGATAGCATATATGTTAGAAACACCGTCCAATTTCTGAACATTTTTGTTACTCCTAAAAGAAGTTTTGTGCCTGTTAGCAATTACTCCCCATTCCCTGGCAACTACTAATCTACTTTCTGTATCTATGGATTTGCCTATTCTGGACATGTCATTTAAATAGAATCATAAGGGGCGCCTGGGTGGCTCAGTCGTTAAGCATCTGCCTTCGGCTCAGGTCATGATCCCAGGGTCCTGGGATCGAGCCCCGCATCGGGCTCCCTGCTCGGCGGGAAGCCTGCTTCTCCCTCTCCCCCTACCCCTGCTTGTGTTCCTCTCTCGCTGTGTCTCTCTGTCAAATAAATAAAATCTTAAAAAAAAAAAAGAATCATAAAAGATGAGGTCTTTTGTGACTGGCTTCTTTCATTCTGCATAACATTTTCCAGGTTCATCCATATTGTAGCATGCATCACTACTTCATTCTTTTTTATGGCTTAAAAGTATGGCATCGTGTGGACATACCATCCCAGTTTGTCATATTAAAAGATGATTGATTTGGAACCTCTGAGGGTGAGGCGGTGATGGGAGAGTACCCTTATTAGCAGGGGAGGAAGACATGGGCTTGGGGCTCAAGACGGAGTCAAGGGCGGACATCCAGTCTTGGGAATTGTGAAAATTAGGGGTCACATTTAAAGGTAAGAGAGTAAATGTGACCTCCAAATTGAAATACATACTCCGTAGGTGGCTGAACTGGTTGCCAATAGATACCATCCATCTCCATGTCCTCTGATGGAATTCATGGTAATTATCCTTGTAGACTAACCCAAGATCATTCTGATACAGAAAAATCAGTGAAACCAAATACACATTTGAATGATTCATTTTGTCATGCTTCTATCAGCATGAAACCCATTTTTGGCCTTGTTGAATCCTTTGCTCTAAATATTTTCTGTTGTTTTTCTTGCTCACTAATTTTGTTGGTTGGAAAATGATTAACATTTAAAATTGTTACAGGTTGCTTAAATGCTTATTAGTAGGTCCCTAGGAAACATTTCTTCTTTCCTCTGAATGATTGTTAGGAAGTTGTTCTATTCTGTCCCATTGTTTTAATTATTAACTTGGGAGTTTTTAAAGTAATTCAAATAGAATATACTAGCAGCTTCAAATTTTGCTTGGTTATTATTTATAATCCTTTGTAAAGTTCAAACATAATCTTTTGTATTGCAAATGATATTCCCTGGCTTCTGCACCCAGGATGTCTAAAATAGGTAGTAACAATAAAAAATTAAGTTTAAATTTCTAGGTACCATCTTTATATTCAGTGAACTAATATTTTTTAAGTTGTTTTCTTCTAGGTACCATCTTTATATTCAGTGAATAATATTTTTTAAGTTGTTTTCCTTGCAGTGCAGAAGTTAAGATAGATGGTGAGCATTCTGAATTCATTTATTTATTTATTTTATTTTAATTTTTTTTAAAGGTTTTATTTATTTATTTGACAGAGAGAGACACAGCGAGAGAGAGGGAACACAAGCAGGGGGAGTGGGAGAGGGAGAAGCCGGCTTCCCGCTGAGCAGGGAGCCTGATGCGGGGCTCGATCCCAGGACCCTGGGATCATGACCAGAGCCGAAGGCAGACGCTTAACGACTGAGTCACCCAGGTGCCCCAAGCATTCTGAATTCTTTTTTTTTTTTTTTTAAAGATTTTATTTATTTATTTGAGACAGAGAGAATGAGAGAGACAGAGAGCACATGAGAGGGGGGGAGGGTCAGAGGGAGAAGCAGGCTCCCTGCCGAGCAGGGAGCCCGATGCGGGACTCGATCCAGGGACTCCAGGATCATGACCTGAGCCGAAGGCAGTCGCTTAACCAACTGAGCCACCCAGGCGCCCGCATTCTGAATTCTTAAGACAGATAATTTAACCCATGTGTTGGGTGTTTTATACTCTACAATATTGTGTTTCCATGTTATTTATCTGCCAGCATTGTGATGTCACATGAAGACTTGGCTCTTCTGATGTCAGGACTTGGGTGTAGTCTTGAACACTGTAGCTTTGTTTTAACAGAGTTGCTATTCTGATGCTGAATGTTCTAGACCACAGATGGTTACTCTTGTTTTTTTCCTGTGGCCAGGATCTCTACTCCTTTGATCTCTGTGGCTGTTAGATAAACCTTGCATTAAAAAAAGAGAGAGAGAGAGAGGCCTAGGTTTTTTTTTTTTTTTTAAGATTTTATTTATTTGACAGAGAGAGACACAGTGAGAGAGGGAACGCAAGCAGGGGGAGTGGGAGAGGGAGAAGCAGGCTTCCCGTGGAGCAGGGAGCCCGATGCAGAGCTCGATCCCAGGACCCTGAGATCATGACCTGAGTTGAAGGCAGACGCTTAACGACTGAGCCACCCAGGTGCCCCAAGAAGCCTAGGTTTTTGCTTATCTATGGGGCCTAATAGCCATAAGAACCAGAAATTTTGGGATTATGTGACTATGTGGTATTCTCTAAAGATTTGCTTTTATTATATGATACGGGTTTCCATTAACTAACTCGCAGGTACTCAATCATTGTAATTCACTCTAACTTTGAAATCTGTAGATAGAAAATGAAAACCATCTGTTGTCTTATGAAATAAGGAAGAATTCAGAACAGATCTTAAAAGAGCAGTAACCTTTTTCTAGATGCATATTATGGGTGGGAGAGGTTTTCCTGTGTTCATCATAGTCATTTTACTTAATTTATTTTTCATTTTTTAGAAGGAAAGTGCAAGAGTCAACTTAGTATTCTATCAGTGACATGCTTCCCTATTAGCCATCACCCAAGACACACATGGGTAGTATAGTGTTACTGAGTTCATTCTGCAGTGGAAGGACCTGGATTACTTATGCATCCCAAATAATAACCTTGTTGACTGTGGGACTTTAGTGTGTGTTTAGCATCACGTCCTAGAGCCCTGCTTCAGAAGGTATATGTCCAGCCTGATCGGGTCACCCTTTATGCATGTTCTCAGTTGCATCTTTGAGTACCAGAGATGGGAGAATCCTATTAAGCAAACTTGCTAGCCCTCTCTCTGGCAGAGTGGAAGTGGGCAGAAGTCAAGATTGACACAGCAATTTTGTGTTCCCCTGTGATTTGCTGTCAGCAAGCTCTTACCCACACATGCAAAAGGTTGTTTGAAGTGGGCTTATACATGTTTCCATAGCAGCAGTCATCTTAGTGATTTCTCTCATTTTGGGGCTTTTTTTTTTTTTCCTTTTGCTTTTCTGTTCCTCGCGGATGCAGGATTAAACAACCAGCATATTTAGGTCAAGGAAAGAGATGTTTGCTAATATAGATGCTGGGCTAAGCATTCTGGGAGAGTGATTCCTTGCAGCAGATGAACATTCTTTGTGCCTTCCAGCAGCATCTGCAGCAGTGTGGCTGTCTGGCACCATTTTTTCATTTTGGGCAGGTTCTGAGATTCAGAACAATCCTAAGCAAATCACAGGAGCCGGCAGTTTTCCAGTAACCACATGTAAATCTTCGGCTTATTTGTTCTTTGGTATTAACAGGGAAGCAGTCTACTGGAAAAACGATACTTTAAAGGTTTTGGTGCATCCGAGGTGTGTCATCTGGTTTTTGCACCACCCCTCCTGTTTGACACTCGGAGCTGGGATTTTTTTTTTTTTGTCAGGCAGTTGGGCAGGAGCAGATTCTAGTACAACAGCTCGGAGCTTCCCTTCTGTTCTGGTGCCGGCAACTGCCTGTCATGAAGATGGTTCAGTGGGAGCCTGCTCAGAAGAGCCAAGGAAGATGATGTGGAAATGGAGTAGAGATTGCTAGAAATCTGAACATCCACACCTTGGGGATGGGTTGCACTACTAGTGTAATTCTGTTTAAAGGCATCCGCACCGTTTTTGAAAGAAACTGTGCTTATATGTGCAAACAGCAAGGAGAGAATAATGCCCTTGAATATACAGCATACCATTGGACAAAAGAAGATTCAGAACTATTGATCTCCTCCTGTCTGGTAAATGCTGTCTTGCTTAATTAAACAAGTACTTTGATGGTGTTAGAATAAACTCGTCTTTACTTATAAAGCAAATATATTTATTTACTTCAGTATGCTTATATATCTCTAGCCTGGGTGTATAAATGGGTAATTAAATGACCTTAAGTTTAATTATGAGGTGCTTGTTTGTATGTGTGAGAATGCCATGCATTCATCAAAGCTTAAATACATACAGAGAGAGAAGCTGGAATAAGATAATTGATTACAGATTAGTTTTCTAAGTTAGCTTCATGAGCTTACATGTTCCTGGTATAGTCTCAGAAATAATGTGTGGCAAAGTGTGTATTTAGGGTGTTCTATACTGAATCCTCTACCAGTGATAGTGAATTATTCAGTTCCTTTACATCTTGGTCTTTTTCTTGGCGAAATTTTCTTACTGATGGCTTGTGGTCAGTCCTCCCATCAGAGGGAGAAATTTAAAGGGAGCATGAAAGAAAACTGTAATGGGTGTGAGAAAAATATTTGTAGTTTTATTGTTTTAAGTCTGACTACTTATAATGTTTTTGGGTGAAGGCTCTTGAGAGTACAAGGAAGCTTAGCTGACACTTGTGTGTTTTTTTCTCCCCTTATGATGCACGAGGAGGTGTCAGGTCACAGATGGGTGTGCCTCTCCATGGCCTTCTCACAAATACCAGGCTCGTGAGGAAGCTGCATATGGGTCTCCTCTTCCCTCAGGATGCCTTGCCATTTTCCCTTCTGTTCTTATCACAGCTTTTTGTCAAAACGAGTGAGAATAACACACGTGGGAGTTTCTGCGTGTGAGTCTGGCCAGCAGCCACTCGGTGTGGTGAGGGCGAGGTATGTGGAAACCCCAACTCCATTCCTGGTTGTTAGGCTGCCATCTGACAGGGAGAGGGAGTGCTGGGGGGCCATAGGCACCTTGGGATCAGATCAGGTCAGCCCAGCCTTGCAGGAACCCAAGAGAGGATGCATTTTGTAGAGGGTCTTATGTGACATTAGCTTTCAAAATACGTGGGAGGAAGGGAAAGAGAGCATCATTTGAGCATCAGATGCATTTTGGAAGGCAGTATTATGTGTGGGTTTGGAACTTAAGTGGGACTGTATTAACTATTAAATATTTTAAACTCTAATGTATTTTGGAATATGCTTTTGAGAACAACTGGTATCAGAGATGAGAAGGACCAGCTCATTACGGAGTCTGCCCCATTAGGTGTAATCCATAACCCTGACAGCCCTGGGACTGCTTGGCCAGTAAAGGCAACGTCTCTCCCATGCTGCCGGCTTATGCTCCCTCAGGTCACACTGACTTGTCTTGGGTTAACCCATCTTTGAGAGACTTTGCTTGTTTTTCTTTTTCTTTTGTTGCACGAGGGAGTACTAACCTGCCAGGGGCTTTGTCGGCGCGCTGGGACTGGATTTTGAAGCAGCGTTCCTGTGCGTTGGGTCAGGTGCTGTCTGCCCACCGCCCTTGCCCGCACTAGCAGACTGAGACAGACGTGACCGTGTGCGCCTGTGGCCGAGGTGCTCTTGGCCCTCTCCCTCCCACTGCTCTCCCTGCTTCTGTCCTTGACCCTTGACCTTCCCCTCACTCAGCAGACAGTGGTCCTTTGCAAAGGAAAGTCTGATGGTTATTCCTCCACTCAGAGTCAGATCCGGAATCCTTCCTGTGGCCTCCAGGTCCATCCCTCACACCTGCTGCCCCTGCTTCTCCTGGCCACCCCCATTTGCTTTTCACTCTCTCCTCATTTCCCTTGCTGTTCTCTCCTGCTGGACACTCGGCCAGGCATTACCTGGTTCACCCCTGGCTTCTTACAGGGCGAGCTCTGATTTCCCTTTCTCAGTGAGGCTTCTTTGACCCCTGGCATAGGGGTCAAAGCACCTTGTAGCACCCTCAGCACACCCTTCTCTGATTCCCTGCCATAGTTTCTTCCTAATACTTATCTCCATCTGACATACAGTTAGTCAAGTATAGTAAGAGTAGTTAGTGGTATTACTTACCATACTTACAGCAAGGATAAGCTTTCTTTTTTTAAAAAAAATTTTAACTTTTTATTTTAAAATAATTTTAGACAGAATAAAATAGCAAAAATAGAACCGAGTCCCATATTTCCTTCATAAAGCTTTCCCTAATTTTAACAAATGACATGACCGTAAAGAATAAGCTTTCTGATGGCTGGGATTTTGTGTGTTTTGTTTGCCATTCGGCCCCAACAGCTAGAACAGTGTCTGATTTGTATTAAGTGCTCAGTTAATGAGTGAATTCTGATAAAATGGTTTTATGGTCCTGAACTTGAACTTGGAGAAGCTGTTGAGAATTTAGGTTATAATCACTTATCCTAGAACCACAAGTCTTTTTTCAAACATTTTTGTCGTTTCCCCCAAACAATAACTGGCACATTTTCAATAATGTCCACTAGAGTTATACTTTTCAACCCTTCTGTCCTGGAGCTGTACCAAGAAGTTATGTGGTTCAAGGCCAAACATTCCATGGGTTTGCTGTGGTCATGACTGACAATCGATGATACGATCTTTGGACAGTATCCAGACTAGCTCTGTTGAGACCTGTCCCAGGGCACAGGCATTGGAGGGCCTTCTCATCCTTTGGTTTGAGCCAGCCAAACTTTCTTAAGGGAGCCCTGCCCGGTGGTACTCCCATGAGCCCCCTCCATGCACAGGTATGCTGACCTGCTCTTCAGGCAGATGTGGGCCTATCAGGCCTTGGTTAGTAGGGTGGCTGCCACCCATCCTTCCTCCAGCTCAGGGGGCTACCCAGCCTGTGGCTCTGCCTTACCTGTCAGCAGGTCAGAGTGGTGCTTCACCTGCTCCTCAGGGTATAACCCCCACCCCGGCCCTCCAGTGCGTACTCAATCGTGTGGAGGGAGAGGAATAATATTCATGAGGATTAGGGCTTGAGGCCCCCCAGTCTTCGAGAGACTCTTAAATATCCCACAGATCTGTCCATGTGTCCATGTGTCAGAAACCCACGTGGGTGGACTGCCTCATTTTGGCGTCAGTGGAGTTGCTGCTCCTGAACCAAGCTTTGTGTTTTCCTCTTGGCCTAACTGAAGGGCATCATAAGAAACATCCTTATGAAAGTGATGTCTGCCATGAGGGTTTTGTTGAGGGCATTGCTCATTTGCTTTTGGATCAGCCAGAGGCACGGTAGTGTAGTGGTTAAGAGTGCCGAATCAGTCCATAGAGCACACGACTCCTGAGGGTTGTAAGTTTGAGCCCCATGTTGAGTGTAGGGATTACTTAAAAATAAAATCTTAAAACAAACAAACAAACAAACAAAGAGTGCAGACTCTGGAGCCAGCCTGCAGGGCTTAAATCCTGAATCCACAACTTGCTAGCTGTGTGACTTTGGGCAGTTTACCCAACTGCGCTGTTCCTCAGTTTCATTATTAATGAATAATGAAATGGATCTGCACTTAATGAAATGCAGATAATAACAATACTTTCCTCATAGGGTTATTGAATGAATGAATATGTCTAAAGTCCTTAGGGTAGTGTTTTATATATAAGTTAGTGCTAATTGTTAGCTATTGTCATAATTATTTCTGGTTTTTTTAGTGTTCTTTTTATGAGGGGCCCTAGAAGTAAATTTCTTCTCTCCATACTCTGAACGGTTGTGTTTTTCTGAGGAACTACTTTGTATTTTATATACATTAAGATTCATGTAACTGGTCCCAGCCACCTCTTCAGTTGACTGTTAAAGAAAGCTTAGATTCAAACATGTGACCCGATTCTAACATATATAGGCTCTTTCAAAAAGATTTTTAAAAAATTTTATTTGAGAGAAAGAGAGAGAAAGTGGGGGGAGGGCCAGAGGGAGAGAATCTCAAGCAGACTCCCTGCTGAGCACAGAGCCCTATGTGGGGGGGGGAGGGAGGGGTTCTTGATCTCATGACCCTGAAATCATGACCTGAGCAGAAACCAAGAGTTGACCGCTTATGACTGAGCCACCCAGGTGCCCCAGTGATATATTTTTTTTTAATTGCCCTTAAACTTTGCTTCTTATTTTCCTATATTACTATTTTATCACCATCTGCTTTTTCTCATCTGCTTATTAAATACTTTTTATCTTATTTTTTTATGTATGTATGTAAATCATTTTAAATCCTTTTGCAGCAAGGCAGAGTGTAAGTTAATAAGCTAATAGAGCCCTTTGTAGTGAAGAAAAAGCATTTTTATGATCACTAAGGTTGACTCTGAAGCAAAAATTAGATGTCTCTAGTGCAGACTTTAGCTTTATAAGGCTGCAACTGTGGAATCTTGTGCAGGAAGGTTCTTTTTATATCTAAACAGCATGAATCAGCCCCATGGTGGGTAGGACACTGGGAAATGGGCTTATCTGGCATCTGGGGACTGACTGAATTTCAGCTGTACCACACTTAAATTTTGACTAGTAATCCTACCGCAATGGAGGGGCAAAGCTGAGTTAGGATAGTCTCTATTTCCCGAGTATAGATTTTTCCTAAAGTCTCCCTTTTCTAAGTAATTGAATGTATTAGTTCAGCTCATTCCAGACACAACCTTGAATGCTTCTGTGTGCCGAGCGCTGGCGAAGTGATGAGGAAGCTCACGTCCCTGTCAGGGAAGGGCCGGCAGAACTCTCAGGGCCTGTCAGGGGGGCAGGAAAGCACAGCTCAGCCTAGTCAACTTCCTTGAGGAGGGGCAGCACGAGCGACACCATACGTTTGTAAATCCCCTTTTTCCTTGTCTGTGAGGGTTTGTGATGGGCCCAGCCTTATTGACTAGGACTTGACCTGTTTTACTCAAGCCATTAACATAATATTCCCCCCTGTTAACATGTCCGTAGAAGGCCTGAGGAGCTGGGGGGTTATTCTGTACCCTGCTGTCTTCTCGCCCATTAGAACTCAAGTGGAAGAAGTTGCAGCTAGGACCCTGTCAGCAGCCCTGTAGAGAGCGGTCACGAAGGCGAACTGCTGCAATTGACAAGGAGAAAACACACTTTCTGTCTTCCATTTCTTTTGTGACATGATGGGATAGTAAGGATAATTTTACCCATTATAAATTAATATTTGCCTTTTTCTTTTTACCTCCTTAAAGCTGTGAAGTTTTTCATGGTTTTTTTTTTTTTTATTGTTAAGATTTGCTACACATCTTCAGCATGTTCTCAGCCTTTATTACAGTATAGAATTTTATCAGACCACTGTAGTCTCCCCAGGCTAAACAGTCCTTCCTAATAGAAAATACCTATCGGCTATGAAAGTCCTCTGATTTATCATATCTGCACTATGCACGAGAATGGAGTTGAGGGTGATAATGTTGTCTGGGCTCTGAAGAGCCTGTAGTCCGGCTTGTGCCTGTCTGTGTGTCTGTTTGGAGGTGGGGAGGGGTGGGAAGGAGGGGGAAACATAAGTGGTGAATCTGTGACAAGTGATAAGTTAAAAATTGTATAATACCTGTCAGCTTGTGGCAGTGGAGAAAGTATAGTCTAGATCTTGATGATTTTAGGTGTGCCCTCATAACTTTTTCTTGCACTGTGAGAACTGTCTTGAGGTATAAGAAAGCAGAAACCTGCTTAGTGGCCTTCCGGAACGTTCCTTTGGTTCTTGGTCTGATCACTGGACTATGGCTTCGGATAGGCTGTGTTTTCCATTTTATTTCTAATATCCTTCCTAATGATGCCCATTGGGTTTTGTTTTTGTTGCCTGTTAGGATCACAGCAGTAAATTGGAGATGTTTTCAAGGAACAGTCAGTCAGCTCTGATTCCTAGATCCATTTCCTGCATCTTGAGATTGCACTGCTCTGTTGATGCTGCTTTTTTTGAGTGCAGCCAGTGTGACCAGCGCGAAAGCGTATTGCACCTTTTCCCGATGCTTTATTAAAATTTACTATCTTATTAATATTTATTAAATTATAAACAGGTAATTAACATTCATTGTAGAAACTAAGCATGCTAATGTTCAGTACATAGAGGTGACCACCGATTTAAACATTTTGAGGCAAAACGTTCCATAATTTCACCCATGTACAGCATGGTTCATAAAAAATATGTAATTGTTTAGAGTTGCTGTGGACTAAATTGTGTCCCTCCCAAAATTCAAATGTCGAAGCCCTAATCCCCAATGTGACCACATCTGGAGATATGGGGTCTTTTAGGAAGTAATTAAATTAAATGGAGGCATAAAGGTGGGGCCTCCACCTAATAGGGCTGTGACCTTATAAGAAGAGTAAGAGACTCCTAACTCTGCCATGTGAGCACACAGCAAGAAGGCAAGCTGTCTGCTGTAAGCCAGGACAAAGGTCTTCATCAGGTACTGACCTTGCCGGTGTCCTAACCTTGGACTTCAGCTCCCAGAACTGTGAGAAAATACATTTCTGTTGTTTAAGCCACCTGGTCTATGGTATTTTGTTAGGGCAGCCCAAGCTAATACGTTAAGTATAATAAGCATGTTATTTTGTTATGTAGTCTATAACTGGCTTTAAATAATCTCCACAATGTATCACAGATGTCTTTCCATGTTAATAAGTATACATCTATGAGTCAATCTTAATGGCGTCATTTCATTGTATGGATGTGTCTTGGTTCATTTCAGGCTGCTATAACAAAATACCATAGACTGGGTGTCTTATAAATAAAAACATCTATTTCTCCAGTTCTGGAGGCTGAGAAGTCCAAGAGTCAGGCATGCACAGATTTGGGGTCTGGTGAGGGCCCACTTCCTGGCTCCCTGAGATCTGTCTTCACAGTATAAACTCACATGGGGGAGGGTTGGTGGGTATCGTGGGGTCTCTTTTATAAGAGCACTATAATCTCTTACAGATTATAAAAGAGCTTCATGAGGGCACCACCCTCATGACCTAATCACCTCCAAAAGGCCTCACCTCCACGTACTGTCCCATCGGGAATTAGGTTTTAACATACCCATTTTGAGGGGACACAAACATTTACGTTTCAGGATGTGACATTTTGTTTAACCTATACCCAATGTTTTACTTTTCTGGTTTTTTTCCCCCCACTATTCTCTGTTTTTTCTATCCTTGCATATATGCTTTAAACATGTCAAATTGTTTTCTTACCACAGATTTCTAGACCTGGAATAGCTAGGTCAGAGTATATTTGCTTTTTAAAGGGTTTTGATATATGTTTAGCCAGATTGCCCTCCAGAAAGGTTATTTTGAGATTTTTAAAAGTTGAAGACAAGAAAATGTGTTTTCTCTCCTTGGGATTTCAAGCAGTCTGCCTTCCTTATTGCTCTTTATTAAGATGCTGATGGCGTTATCTATGAACAGAATAACATCGCCTTAGATTGCTGTATTGTTAGGCCAATAACATGGTTATACCGGGGTTCAGATCAGCACTAATTTTGCCTCAACTGCTGGAAGCATGACCACTGGCGTACTTACAGATCCCAGAGGAATTCTGAAATGTTCCATTGTGGGGGCTGGAATGTTTTTGTTCTGGGAGGTCTTCACCCTTTCAGAGTTGGTAGCCGTTTCTTAGATATTAAAGAGGAAAGCAGCAGAAATACTGAGTAGAAACAGATGGGTAAAGCTGTTGTTGCTTTGGTCAAGTCTTACTTTTTAGATATTCGAAGTAGTTGATTTATATTTCTTTCACAGATTCACTGAGAAGCAACAACTCTTTTGCTTTTTAAAAGTAACATTGTCTTTCATATTTAGAATATACAATTATTAGAGGAAATTTAGAGACTACAGAGATGAATAAAGAGGAAAAGAAAAATCAACCATAATCCCACAACCTAGAAATAATTACTGTTTAACATGTACTGTGTGTTTTCTAGTATTATTCTCTGCTTATGCAAATATAAAAATGGTATACTATTTCATAAATAATTCCTGATGCCTTTTTTTTAAGACTTTTTTTTTTTTAAGTAATCTCTACACCTAACACGGGGCTCAAACTTACAACCCTGAGATCAAGAGTGACATGCTGCACCAACTGAGCCAGCCAGGTGCCCTTACCGATGCCTGTTCCACTTCTTTGTTTTTAAAGATTTTATTTATTTTTTTGAGAGAGAGAGAATGAGAGAGAGTGCATGAGAGGGGGGAGGGTCAGAGGGAGAAGCAGACTCCCTGCTGAGCAGGGAGACCGATGCAGGACTCTCTGGGACTCCAGAGTCATGACCTGAGCTGAAGGCAGTCGCTTAATGAACTGAGCCACCCAGGCGCCCCTATTCCACTTATTTTCTTATGACCATTTTCTTATGCCCATAATGTTCCATTAAAACACTAGTATTTGCGTAATATTCCATTGTACTGTATATTCTAGAATTTATTTAAATGCTTTTTGTTATTAGGCACTTAGGTTATTATACATTAAAATTACAGGGGACATCTTTACCCAAAAATCTTTCTATGGATTTTTAATATTTTCAGAGGCTAGATTCATGAACATGAACTTACTAAGGCAAGAATGAATTTTTAAAAGTCCCTTCAAGGCATATATTTTATTGCTTGACGATTGATTCCATTTACATTCCAGCAGTGGTGAATATTTGTCTTGTTTTTTTTGTTTGTTTCTGTTTTTTTAAAAGATTTTATTTATTTGAAAGAGAGGGAGAGTGTTTATGAGCTGGGAGGAGGAGCAGAGGGAGAGGGACAAGCAGGCTCCACGCTGAGTGTGGAGCCTGACTCTGAGATCATGACCCAGCGGAAATCAAGGGTTGGATGCTTAACCAACTGAGCCACCCCGGTGCCCCTAGTTTTGTTTTATAAATGATTGCAGCATCATGTTTTGCCAATTTGAGAGACAAAGATATAACTTTCAAGCTCCAAATCCTTTGTCATATTTATTTAAAATATTTCTCCATTTTGTCATTTGCCTTTTGATTACTTTCTTTATGATACTTGTTTTACTAACAGAAGTTTAAATGTATGTGATAAGCATAATCATCTTTTCCTCTGTGATTTCTCCCATTGCTTTTACGCTCAGATATTCTTGCTTACCTCAAATCAGATATTCACCTGTATTTTCTTTTGGAATTATTTGTTTGTTTACTCCTTGGCTTTTTTGTCCAAAGATCCTGTCACCTGTTTTTGTAAATAGAGTTTTATTGGCATAGCCACACTTACTTCTTCATTGTTGTTGATGACTGCTTTCACAGTGGCATGGTTGAACAGTTGTGACAGGAACCTGTAATATTCAGTAGCTGGCTTAAAATATTTATTAGCTGGCCCTTTACAGTTTGCCGACTCCTGGATATATAGTTTAGTTGAGGCCCTAATTTGATTCCCTCCTTACCTCCAACTCTCATTTTTCCCAGTCCTGTTTGTTGAATTCATTCATTCCTTACTCACTGATTTGTGATACCGCCTTTATTATATTTTATGTTCTTTTATATTCTAGCCTTTATTTTGGTACCATTCTGTGTCCATTACAGAGAGGGAAAGTTCTTATCCAGCTGCCAGTTCAATTGCAATTTAGTAAAAATAGAAACAAGAAATTTAGAGGGAGAAACATAAATTCTTCATTTTTAAGGTAGAATAAATAGACTATCCTCTCTAAGTTGCTGAATTAAGTAGTCTTATAAAGAATGTATTGGTAAAGATTCAGGAGCTCAGGGTTAAGGTTTGAATATAGAGTTAAGTATATTTGTAAATCTGTTTCCTTGTGAACCAGCCTGTTCATAAAGCAGATCAGGTTTGTCTTTGTAAGGACTCTCTGGTGCATTTTGATGAAAGAAAAATTCCAGTGTGGCAGCTGCATCCTCAAGTAACCTTGATTTGAATCTACATATTTTCTATTTCCGGTCTTTGCTAACAAAAGGAGTCCCAGCAAAATATAAGCAGAGGTATTACTAGAGTTTCCAAACCAAGTGTATTCGTGTCTACAGGAAATACATCTGTATCTTAATAGATGGAGAATAGATTCTAGCTTTCCCGTTACATATTACGTGAATTATGAAGATGATTTTCCTCCACCCTCATGTTACACGTGTGTGAAGGTTTGGGCATGTTGTATGTTGTATGTCTGCGTGTGATGTAGGTGTACACGTGTGCAAAGGTTTGGGCATGTTGTATGTTGTATGTCTGCGTGTGATGTAGGTGTGCCTGTGTATTTGTGTCTGCCTATGTGTACTTTTTGTTACCTCAGTCCTGGAATATTGGATAAAGGAGTACTTTACTTTTTTTCAAATGTCAGTGAACAATCAAAGCCTTTATCTGAGGATGCATTTCAATGAACATTTGTTTCTCTGCCAAGGAAACACCCGTATCCTAGGGACTGAGGTAGATGTGAGGACGTGGAGCTAGTAGCGGGCTGTAGGTTTTCTCTTCCCTCTGGAGTAGGTTTGGGCTCTACAGAGTCTCTGTGATGAGAGTTTGCTTGTAGAATGCTAAGATACAGACTTGGTGGCAGTCCTATATGCTACGTAGTTTTGCCTTCTGCACTTCTGGTATTCCTTGTGTGTTTTCTAGACTGATGAAATAGGCGACAGCATCGTCGAGCAATCAGTCTTAGAAATTACTCTGATTTCTCTCTGCTTCCTTTATTGTTGAAGAGCAGTCAGAAAGAACCCGGAAACCTTTTCCTTGTTTTTTCCTTCCACTAGAAGAAACTATTTCCTTTACTCACAACACTTCTGACAACAAATGTGTGGGTTTCCCCCCGCCCCCCACATTAAACAATTTGGGCACTAACAACCTAGAGTGAGTATAGACTCCAGAGGTTGAGGGCTCAGTCCCGTAAGACTGCCCCCATTTCAGATGTTGGTCTGAAGTCCCAGTTTGTCACCTCGGCATTCAGCTGACTGGCTGTAAATCTGGGCTTCCCATGACCCCTTCTGTAGGTTAGACAATTTGCTAGAAATGCTCACAGAACTCAGGAAAATACTGATTATTACTGGTTAATTAAAAAGGATGTAATTCAGGAACAGTCGAATGGAAGTGATGCATAGGGCAACGTACGGAACGGGATGCGGGGCTTCCATCCCCTCTCTACGTCCATCACACTCCCGGCCCCTCCATGTGTCCACCGACCCAGAAGCTCTCGGAACCCCTTCATTTAGGGTATTTATGGAGGCTCCATTATGTGGGCATGATTGATTAAATAATTGGTCATTGGTTATGAACTCCATCTCCTGCCCTTCTCCTCTCCCTCTGGGTCAGGGGACTGATCTGGAAGATCCAACCCTTTAATCACTTGGTTGGTTCCTCTGGCAATCAGCCTCCTGGAGTCACCTCATTAGCATAAACTCAGATTAGGTTGAATGGGGCTTATTATGAATAAAAAAAGATACTCCTTTGTCGCTCATGGAATTCCAAGAGTTTTAGAAGCTTTGTACCAGGAACAGGGGCAGAGACCAAATATATATTTCTTGTTATGTTACACCTCCTCTTCTTTTCTTTAGTTTTCAAATATTCATTGGATGCCTGTTAATATAGTTCCTGCTCTGAGAGAGCCAGTAGGAGCTCCTAAGTGGGATGCAAGCTGTGATGGGTGTAAGCATAGATACGATGCAAAAATCTATGAGGCATGCCTAGCTCACCTTTGGGACAGAGTCAGGGAATGCTCCTGGTGGAGGTGATGTCTAACTTGAATCTTGAAGGAAGAGAAGAATGTACTAGGTGAAGGGGTAGGAGAAGGACATATCTGCTAAGGAAGCAAAGTCCCGGGGAGGGAGAGCTGAGACCTCCTGAGAGCTGCTAGTAATTCCACAAGGCTGGAGGGGGCTTATGGAGCTGGAGGACAACTGTGGGGGTACATTGGTGACCAGTGGGCTAGAAAGGTAAGCAGGGACCAGATCCTGTTGGGTCTTTTGGTACTTCATTCCAGTATTGGAGGGGAGCCATTTACTGAAAGTTTTAGATAAGGAAAGACATGGTCAGATTGATGTTTTAGCAAGATCACTCAGACTGCAGAGTGAATGATGGATTGGAGAAAGGGGGCAGGGTCTGAAGATAGGAACACTAATGAGGGGGTCCTTGCAGCAGAATGACAGGTGATGTTGGCTTCATTAAGGTAGATGGTAGTAGAGATGGAGAAAAATATCTGGATTTAAGAGAAAGTTAAATCTAGAAGAGAAAGGGAGTCAGGGGGAGGAGTCAAGAGCGTTCAGATGTTTGCCTTGGGCACCTCTGGGGCATCTATTGAGGGGAGACCCATTTTGAGGGAATGAGTCTGAGGGAGTTGGGATGGAGAGGAGGATTTTGGTTTGGGGCATCCCTAGTGTGAGGTTAGACACATCAGAATGGAGACATCTGTAGATCAGTGGACCATGACTATTGAGGCTGTAGGTAGAATTGTGGGCTCCAGCAAGGGAAGGATGGCATGGGAATGGATGGGGTCACCTGGTGAGAGTGCCCTGGGAAGTGCAAAGGAGAAGGAGCTGGAATAGCTGTCCTGAGTTGAGTGGTCGGGGGTGGGGGGGTGGGGGTGGACGATAGCCTGGTTTGTATTTGGAAACAGGAGTATAGCCCTAGCTTGAAGAAGTTTGCCTCTAGGTGAGTCCGTGTGTGCTCTTGCTTCTCGTGCTCCGACCACATCATCTTTATTATTCATAGAAACGTAGGAGATATGTGCACAGTATCCTTCTCTGCACAACAGGCTTTCAAGTAAGTATCCCCTCTGCTCCTTGGAAGGGGCTTATACAGTGGAGTGGGGAAACTGGATCACTGAATAAAGCCTCCCTTCTCTACCTCCTCCCTTCCCTCCCCTCCATCAGAATAGGTGACACTTACTGAGTGTTCCCTGGTTATCATGCACTCTTCTACGCTCTTTATGTCTAGTGGCTTATTTAATCCCTAGGACAACCCAAGAAGTAGATACTCTTGTTACCTTTATTTTATAGATGGGGAAATGGAGGAACCAAGAGAAAGGTAAATATTGTCTAAGGTCATGTAGTGAGTAGCACAGCCGGGATTCAGACCACTCATTGAGTTCCAGAGCCCTGTGCTCCTCACCGTATTACTGTAGAGTCTTGCCTTTCAGTATAACAAACGTAACTGTTAAGGCGAAGTCCTAATGGGATGTGGAAAAGTACTCAGGAGTGAATGAACCCCGCAGCGGTAGAGGAGTGAGAAAAAGATGAACAGGGAGCCCAGTCTAGCTTGGGAGACAAAAGTAAACGTTAGTAGAAAAAAGGGCTGATTCCACAAGAGTCAAAGGGTGATGTGAACCAGTGACCAGGGGTGATCAGGAAGGATTGAAGAGAAGCCGGCATCTGAGCTGAGTTTGAAGGATGAACACAAACCCTAATGGGGTTAGGGTATAGACAGGGCTAGGGTGGATCTGCATCAATCGGAAGGGAACAGTGAGTTTAGAAGTGTGTAGGGAAGGGAGAGAAGTTCAGAGCTGTGTGTGAGATGAGGTGGCCAATTCCTGAAGAGCTGCCTCATGTGCCCAGCCCCCCGCATTCCAGTCTGGAAGGCTGTGGAGCCACTGCTGGGTGTTTTAGACCATCCTCATGTCAGAGTGGGGTCAGAGTCAGAAAGGAAGAGAAGGGAGGCAGGGGGCCAGGGGTGAAAGCTCTGAGCCCCCAGGAAAGCCCTCTGATTGAGGGGATGGGGGAAAGGGTTAGACTGGAACGATTTTTTATGGAGCTAGAATTTGCTCGACCGTTGCACGCTGGCAGTGGGTGAGGGAGCAGGAATAATAACACCCGGTCTTCTGACTTGGGAGGTGGTGATGCCATTGATCAAATGCAGGCTCCGCAGGGGTGGGGGCCGGTTTCAGTGCCGCAGGTGTGAGAGCAGGGAACGGAGAGACCAGGAGTTCACTTGGGGTCTTGCTGAATTTCCAACACTTGTGGAACCTTCAGGTCAGAGACAGATCCAGCTTTTGGAGGGCCCTGAAGCGTTTACAGTGTAGAGCCCCTCTTCAAGAAAACGAATAGAAAATTACAAATACCAAGTTAGCTGTAGGACCTTGGGCGGGCCCCTGCCTGCCAGGGAGGGTCCTGCAGCTTAAGCCTTGTTAACTTCTGCTGAGCCTGCTCCGGCTTCAGGGCAGATGTCTGAGGCTCCCTGAGGTCTCCTTCCCTGTCTCTCTTTTCCGGATGTCAGGAAGTCCCCGTAGGCTGGTTGTCCAATGAAAGTTAATCCAGGGGTTACCTTAATGTGGTGTCTAGGAAGACCCATGCCGCGCCTTCTGACTTCTCTGCAGAAAAGGTACCCTGCTTCCACTGTCTTCCTATCACACAAAAGAAACAGAGAGAAAAAGCCACAAAGTGCTTTTATTAGATGAGGGGTTGGGTTTTTTATCCCTATCTATGACCAAAAGAGGATAACAGTATGAAAATATACTCTGCTTGGATTATCAACAGGAATTGGAAGCCGTGTAGACAATGAACTGTTAACACTTCCAGCTTTTCCTGTGAAGAAAGTTTTGGGAGCTGTTTTACCTACACTGTAGCCTCTTACTTAGCATAAAACCTTTTAAACCAAGTTTATGTGGTTTCCTAATAGGGATTAAAAGTGGTTTCATAATAGCCAGTAAAGGTAAGGCATAAAGCAGCACATTTAGAGAATTCTCCCAATAATACTTACAAAATGAGTTTTGTGGCAGTAAGATGGGTGTGGAGAACAGAACCCTAGAATTATTGTTTAGTCTGTGTCTTTGATAACTGCAGCTGAAAAGCCTTTCCTTGCAGGGAGGTGGTTGCCGACACTGCCAAGGACAAGGTTATCTTTGGGCAAATGTTGTCTGCCGTCCTGCTGCGCTTGGCCTGTGGGACCCCATGACAGCCCTCATCCTTGGGGTGGCCACCTGCCCACCCTAACCTTCAGTGTTCCAGAATCCACCCCCACTTCCTTTTTTCTCTCGGTCTGTGTGTGTGAATGATCTCAGCTAGATGTTGGGCTCTTATCTGATTAAAACATTCACACGTGGTGTAAATAACTAACAATAATATCTGCCAAAGGGCATTTGCATTTCAGAGGGGAGTTTGCTAACTAAGGGTAGCACTGGAGGTGATGATGGAAGATTTGGGAGCAGCTTGTCATTTATTTCCAAACTGTGGAGTGAATGGGATTTGGATGCCAGCGAATCTCTGAGTTTGGGTTTTTGTTTTGATTATAGAAGGAGAGCATTTTTACCTCATTTTTCTTCCTTTTCCAAGTAGGGGAGTTTTCTGTGTATGGTTATCTAGAGCAAATTTCAAATGTTTAATTGGGGAGGGCATGAGATTTTTAGGGGAGGGGCTATTTTGCTGTGTCTTGACACCTGCAAGCCATCCAGTTCCTCTCCCAAGCTCCCAGAAAGATCAGCTTGGGCATCGAGCATCTCGCTTTGGAAAGATTGACTCCTGCTCTTGTGCACCGAAAATATCTGCAGATTTTATCACCGGGCCTTTTAAAGAAGGAGCACTAAGACGTTACTTTCTCATTTCAAGTCCATGACCTGCTCCCGCTCTGAGTCTGTGTTTAGATCTGAGGGCTGCATCTTAAGGAGGATATATCGGGGCAGGAGAAAATCCAGAGAGGGGCTATTAAAAGGACCAGTGCATATTTATAACAAAGTTGGTAGGTAGCCTCTTCTATGTGTGTTCCCTCCCAGAGCCTTAAGTCAGACCAGATCATCCTGCTTTTATAAATCTGATTTTGGGGGGTGGGGGATCGGGTGGGATGGGGGTCAAAGACAGGCAGAGCCCTGAACGTTTTAGCCAGACCTGGAAAGTGGTCATCGTTGTCTTATTTTTGCTTCCTCTTTTCCACCAACCAGAGTAGGATTTCACCAGTACTTCTTTGCCAAATTGATAAACGCAGGCGCATCTGGGGAACTTTGATGCAAGGCAGTTAATGCTGAATTTCTGTTTTCTCTTTTCACCCTTAGAATCCAGCCACCTTTTAGAATGGCTGTTGCAGAACAAAAGGATGCAGACTGCTACCCAGATCATACTCTTGTGACAGGTGTTGTAAAACAAGCGGAAACTCTGATAGTTTCTGCAGATGTGTGTTTATCAAAAATGCTGGGCACTGTCCAGAGGGAGAGCAGAGAGTAATGCTCTTAATTTTGAAAAGAACCTCTAGCTGCATCAGAACATTCAAACCTTTTTCATTTTTTATAATTTCTAATCGCTCTCTGTTAAAAAAGGAATGTGTAAAAAAAAGAAAGAAAGAAATATAAAGAAAAATGTTGAGGATAAGCTTTAAGACTGCTTATGTTGTCTGAACTGCAACCCCAGACATGTAAGACTTGGCTGGGCCCAGGCAATTAGAGAATTCGGGAGAAAGCCACATAGTCTTGAAACAAGCAAGAGAGTTCATCATGTAAGAATTACTTCTACTGGGAAATGAGTTTTTAAAAACTCTTAAAACTATTTTTGCTTTTCTTATTAAAAAATGTTGTTTTGTCATCCTCTCTTTGGCCACCTTCTCGCATGTGTGTATATTCGTAAGCTGCTCCTACAAACCTTGTTCCAGGCCACATACCCACCCTCTGAGTCTGTGAACAGCAAGAGTAATGAGTTGGAAAGATTGTTGAAGGGGCTCAGGGAGTTGCCACATTAGGTTTTCGAGAGTACTTAGGCCATTTATTTCCAAAATATACAATGTATGAGTTCTAATGCCAAAATCTGAGTTTGAGGTAGGTCTTTTTATCACAAAAGTAAAAGGGGGGAGTTGATGCATATCTTTCTTTGACTTCCTATCTACAACTGTTCTCTGTGCTTAGATGATTTATATCACAAAATTGTGATTCTAAGGCTGCTTCCCCTTTTCCCCTCTCGCTCTTTCTTCACCCTCCAGGGACATTGTGGCCGTCCTTCTCCACCACCCGCTCACTGTGTGTTTGGGATTATAAACTAATTTTAATAAAAGCCCTAAAGATTAATCTGGTTGCTTAGATCCATGAGCAAATACAGATGGCTTTGGATTGTCCAACATGATGGACAGCCTGCCCCATCACCTCTCCCCTTTACTATTTTGTAAGTAATAGAGAGTAGTCTGAATGATCTAGAGGAGTTGTGTGCCCTGAGTTTCAGCTGGATTATTAGCAGCCCTGGAACCTCCCTTTAGAGGGTGTTGTTACTGTATTGGGTAAGAGAGAGACTGGGAAGAGCCCATTTGGGAGGGGGTTAGGGAGGTCAGTCTAGAAGGAGGCAATGCTGACCAAGACTGAGCTCCCTGAATCGCACATCTCCTCCTTTATGGATTTTACCAAGTCTCTTGGGTTGGAAACTCTGAAATATTTTGGCAGCTGGGCTTGGGACGCTGCCTGCGTGATTCAGATGGAAACCGAGGCCAGGAGTGCTGTAAGTGCATTCGAGGTTAAAAAGGGCCTTCAAGCTCTCATCACATAATTGGTGACAGGCTTTTTCCATCTGTCTGTCTGCCAGGACAAATGATCAGCCCTTAGTTGATACCCTAAGGGGGCACATTGGAACCACAAAGGTGGGGTGGTTCCTACGTTTATGGGCTTCTGCTTCATTTAGTGAGATGAGACTTGTATGCCGAGGTATGTGTGTGCCCCGGCCTCGTCACACCCTGTTTGGCTTTTCTCTGTGATGCGTCCCCTCACCCCTGCCCTGTGGCTCCACCATCCACCCAGGTCCCGTGTTAGCTGTTCTCATCTGTGACTCATTCACAGAGGGCCAACCATGTGCAAAGGAAAAGTAGAGTTTGTCAGGGTGGGCACATCCCGGGTATTTCTGGTGTGCAGTACACCTTGGAAAAGCAGACTGGCCTCTGCCTCACGGCCTGAGAAACTCCTCAGGGCTTTTTGCAAAGAGGATTGTGGGGATTTAGCAGGGCTTTGTGGTGTTGGCAGAGGGTAGGCTGGGCCGCTACCACACCTAGGTGGAGCAAACCCCTGTCTAACTATAAGGTTGGAAAGTAGTGTGCTGCTCACATGGAAGTGTTTTCTGTGATACAACAAAGATGCACAAAAAGTATTCCTGACCACTCAGGACTTTACATTCCATCCTAATGAACTGTGAGTCAACAAAGCACAGAGACAGGGAAAGTGAATTCCCAGGAAGAAACCCTGGAAGCTGAACATGGCAAACAGTGGAAAATAATCTAAGGACATAGAGGTGGGCCTGATGGATGGGAGGGTTGAGAGGGTGATGGAGGATGTCAGAGGAGTGGAGGCTGCCTGTGTAACAAGTTGGGAGTGTGGAATCACCCATGGGGGGGCCTCAGCTAAGTGAGTTTGCGGTCTGTTCCCTAAGTTACCCGGATGTGTGGCATCTCAGGCAGCATGGGCAGAACCCCCTCCTCCACCTCCCCACCTTAAGCAGGTGTATTCTAGAGTAAGTGCCCTGTGCCAGCCTCTTTTCCTGTTCAGAGATTGTAGAAAGGGGAGCACAAAACTTTTCTTATTTTCTTTCTGTTAAGCCATCTGAGAAATGGGTATAGGTTGGGCTTAGCACAGATGGAGTTTCTTTGGGTTTCAGAACACGCAAACATTTTTTTGTGGAACGTTTGTGCTGTTAGCTTTACCACTGGCAGTGCAATTCATTTCCAAGTTATTATTACGATAAAACATAAAAAAAATTTACATTGGAAATTAGGCAGTGTGGTCACAGTCACCCGTCTGTAACCCAACAGCCTGAGACCAGAGTGGACGGACCTTGTCCAGCTTGCTGAATGAGCTACCCTTTCCTCTTGTGGAAAGGAAGATTTGCATTAGATGATCTCTTCCAAGTCAGAAATTCTTTGATTTTGAAATAGATTGTTGGAATATGTATAGATCATTAAGGAACTATAAAGCAAGTCCAGTTGGAGTATGGGGTAGAAATAGATGTAAAGTTAAGTAACTAGGTAATATTAGTCTTGATCTTAGCTTAGGATGATTTTAGAAGGTGTAAGTCAGCTATAGGTGAATTGCTGTCAATACTCAGGATCTGGAAAAAGATGTGTGACTACTGTCACAGTAGTGTTGGTTTGCACCGTGGATACAGTGTGGGTGAGAACGGGGTATAATGATTATTACTGTCGCCTATGTTGCTCAAGGCTCTGTCCTGGGCGAGCATCTTCTTCTTAGGTGATGTCATTCATTTTGATTGTTTTAACTACTATGTGCCGATTCATGGTCTCCTACCATATCTGCATCTGAAACTCAGTTCTCATCTCCGTGCTCCTATGGCCACATGACATTTTCTGCTTAAAACCCTTTAATGGTTTCCCATTTAGCTCAGGCTAAAACACAAAATCCTTAATACATCTATCAGTGTATCTGCACTTTGCTTACCCTACCAGGCTCAGCATGTGCTGTTCTCCCCTGGACCTGTGCACTAAAACTGAGTGGTTTTCAGCTCCCCAAAAGGGGCAAGCTCTTTTGTCCCCCAGAGCCTTTGCATATACTCACCCCCAATTCATACTAATTCAGCCATTCTTTGTTCGAATTGACTCTTCCTTCTAGCCACAGCTTAAGAGTATCTCCTTAGAGAAGGCTTTATTTACCCCAGATTGGTTAAGCATCTTCTCCTTTCCTTCTAGTGTAATTCTGTTGCTGGTTGCTTTCTGGATGATTCCATTGTGAACTCAGGGTCTGCTTGTAGAAACCCTGGGCAGTCAACAGGTCCCCCTGATCTCCTTTCTCCTAGCCTAGTTGGTGGCATATATGATGAACCCCTCTAATGTTCTACCGTGGCATTAGCTTTATATGATGAATGATATTAATATAATGTCCACAGATAAAGGTCCCCCTGGGAAAAGATGTTTCTGTCGTGGTTGGACTTGGTGTCCTTGATGGTGACCTGCACATTGACCCCCATGGTAGATGACCATTGCCCATCTAGCAGATAGACGTCTAACAGCATGATTCAGATTCTAGTGACTTTTTTTTTTTTCAGTGCATACATTTTGTTAGAACACCCTAGGTCATTTACACAGTTTCCTCTTTGTAAAGTGATAGCAACCATACCTCACTAACTTCTTACGGTTTTATACTTGTTTATGATTTAAAGTGAACAAAAACATGAAACAGTGTTTAATATTGTTGGGCTTCTAGAATATACTATTCTAAAATGTAATAATTATATATTTTTGAAATGAAGAATCAGTTACCGTGTATAAGGTCTGGATTTTTGCTAAGCATGTTCCTAGTTCTTTCCCAGAAGTCATGCAAAAGAAGGTATGGAGAGAACAGGGAAAAGGAACTACCATTTGATACATAGAAAGAAAAGACATTATCGTACCAGGCGCATAGTTGGGAGGAAGGAACAAGGATAATTGATTTTGATCAGGGACATAGTTGTCAGTATTTATGTGTGTATATATATAATGTATATATATAATATTATAACATACATATGATTATAAGTAATCTAATTATGATTATATAAAAATGTGATGCTAGGATGAATATACTGAACTTGGGACACAGGTTTTCTTGTTGCAGAAGAAGGTCTGTACATTTGAGAAGTAATTCCTCTGAGAGAATTGGTGCAGGGTTTCCTAGTCTCAGCACTACCAACATTTTGGGCTGGATAATTCATTGCTATAGGGGCTGACTTGAGCATTGTAGGATATTCAGCAGAATCCCTGGCCTGTACCGACTGGATGCCAGTATCAACCCCCTCTTCCACAAGACGTGAGAACCAAAAATGTCTCTGGATACTCCCGAGTGTCCTCCAGAGGAGAGCAAAATTGCCCCCATTTGAGAACCACTAGATTAGAATATCTGATGCTTTGGGTTCAGTCTGTAGTTCGAAGGGTAAGTGCTCCAAACATGCCCGAGATTGGCAGAAGCAGGTGCCTGTCTATATCAGAGTTTCCATCTGGGAGATTGTGTGCACACCCCAGCTTCTATTGAGACTCATGCCAACAGCCCTTCACTTGCCTTGGGCATTTCATTTTGGATGTTTCTGAAGTAAATGAAGTCTGGTGTTCACTGATTTTTTTAAATTTAATTTTGAAGCACCAATCCATTTTTTTTTTAATTTTTATTTTTTTAGAGAGGAGAGAGTGAGTGAGAGCGGGTAGGGAGGGGCAGAGGGAGAGGCAGAGAGAGAATCTTAAGCAGGCTCCAAGCTGAGCATGGAGCGCAATGCAGGGCTCAATCCCACAACTCTGAGATCATGACCTGAGCCAAAATCAAGAGTCGGACGCTTAACCGACTCAGAGAGCCAGGCGCCCCAGCACCAATCCAATTCTTAATTATTTTTTTATTTTTATGTTTGTAGGAGCTCTGTGCCAGAAAGGGGACAAAGACCAAATATATATTTCTTATTATAAATAACAGTATCACGGTCCACTCCCTGGGCTTCGAACAAGGAACGCTTGTAAGAAAACATTCCTAAAGGTGAAGGGATCCTGGCACATAACTAGAATCTCATTCAGTCATCAATAACTATCCAGTCCATCAGCAGGTCATATGAAAATGTCTCCCAGGGTGACGCCACTCAGGTTTGCAGGCTTCTATTCTTGTTAGGTTCCAAAAGCAAGAGTGGTGTCAGCAATATATGGCTTCACCCTTTCCAGCATCTGAACTCAGGAACGGCCAGATGGAAAAGATGTACAGGGCAAGGTTATGGGGAAGGGCAAGCTACAGGGAAAGGGGTACGGAGCTTCCATGCTGTCTTCCAGCCTGCCATTCTCCACACCTCTCCACATATTCACCAACCTGGAAGCTTCCTTAATTTTACTTTGCAAGGAGCTAGGTGATCACCCATGAACTCCTATGAGCATTTGATTGCTTCCCTCCTAGTTTCCCAAGTGCTCGTCCTCAGATCATGACACAGCTGTTCCTGACTTGTGCAGAAATGAGGAAAATAAGGAAAATACAATGAGCTCTTAAAGATTAAAAAAATTTTTTTGAAGATGTATTTCTTAGAGAGAGGAGAGAGAGAATGTGCGTGAGTGGGGAGAGGGGCAAAGGGAGAAGTAGAGATAGACTATCTCAAGTAGACTCCACACTCAGTGTGGAGCCTGATGCAGGGCTCGATCTCATGACTGTGAGATCATGACCTGAGCCGAAACCAAGAGTCGGATGCTCAACTAACTGAGTCACCCAGGTACCCCAAAATATAAAAGCTTTTAAAAAAATTCTAAGATTTTGGGGCCCCTGGGTGGCTCAGTCGGTTAAGTGGCTGCCTTCGGCTCGGGTCATGATCCCAGGGTCCTGGGATCGAGCCCTGCATTGGGCTCCCTGCTCAGCGGGAAGCCTGCGTCTCTCTCTCCTCCCTGCTCGTGTTCTCTCTTGCTATCCCTGTCTCTCTCTTTTTCAAGTAACACACACACACACACACACACGGAAATATATTTCCCTATAATAAAATCTTAAAAAAAAATTCTAAGATTGTCATTTCTAGTTTCAAGTATGTTTGGGTGTGTATTTTAAATAACTATGAAACATTGGTAGTGATTAATGTTATTTGGGTTTTATATTTTAGTATTTGTTACTTGGCACAACAGATATTGGAGACCTATGACAGTGCCTTGATAAAAATAAGTTGACAATATGTGTGAAACTTTTTTGACAAAGTTGTGAATTAAGGGTGTCAAAAAAGGAGGTATCTTCTCATATTGAGCTTGATGGTATTAAGGAATATTGCTGAAAGTAATACCATACTTCTTTTCTCTTCGAGGTAAAAGCAGTTGACTCCCTTGCAGTTTTGACATAAGCAAATTCCATGTATTATTCATCTAATTCTAACTACAGTGAGAGGAAACATTTAATAAACTGTTTTTTTAACAAACTTTTAATCAGGGCGCCTGGGTGGCTCAGTTGGTTAAGCGACTGCCTTCGGCTCAGGTCATGATCTTGGAGTCCCCGGATCGAGTCCCGCATCGGGCTCCCTGCTTGTCAGGGAGTCTGCTTCTCCCTCTGACCCTCCTCCCTCTCGTGCTCTCTGTCTCTCATTGTCTCTCTCGCAAATAAATAAAGTCTTAAAAAAAAAAAATTAAAAAAAAAAAACAACTTTTAATCACTTTTCCCCCCTCTGAATGATCGCAAAGGGACCATTAGATTTCTATATTGAGTAAAGAATATATTTAGCTCAAACAGAACTCTTCCTCCTTGCACTGTTAGAAAGAAAAACTAAAATCTTTTCCTCAGCATTCATTTGGATGCAGTACAAACAGTGATTTAAGAGGTTGTCTCTTCCACCACCATATTTTATAGCTGCTCAGAGGGTGCCAACATCTGGCTTTTAATCCAGTTGAGTGAGTTAGGAACTGTTTGGGTTTTTTTTTGTCTGTCTTGAATATGGAAAGGAGGGTACTTAGAATTGTACTACAGGGGGTGCCTGGGTGGCTCGGTTGGTTAAGCGTCTGCCTTCGGCTCAAGTCATGATCTCAGGGTCCTGGGATCGAGCCCCGCATTGGGCTCCCTGCACAGTGGGGAGTCTGCTTCTCCCTCTCCCTCTGCTGCTCCCCCAGCTTGTGCTCTCTCTCTCTCTCAGATGAATAAATTAAAAAAAAAACAAAACTTAAAAAAAAAAAAGAATTGTACCAATGGAAAGGATTCCTAGTGGAGTTATGTTGTTCCTCATGGTCCCTGCCTTCCTCCATGTTGTTGGTCAGTTCTGGTTGCTTCTCTCCAAGATTGTCATTTGCATTTTACCAGGTTGAGTAGTGCCTGGTTAAAATAATAGACACTCTTTGCATGTAAATTATATACCTTTTCCTAGAACACAAGTTTTTTTTTTTTAATTTCCACATGTAATCTCCCAAAGGCTTCTGTAAAGTAGGTCAAAGGCAAGTGGCCCTCTGCTAAGAGCACAAAAACGGCAGCTACACAGTGGTTACATCAATTCTCAGGTCACATAACAAGATTATAATAACGAGGTGGTTGACCCAAAAATTAGGATTTTGGAGTCTCACACTTGGCCCACAGTGGTCAAATTACTGTACTGTGCCCCTGTCATTTCCCTGGGAATTTTGTAGGAAATTGAAGTATTAGCAGATACTCATATTTACTTTAATTATTTTTATTATTGCATATGCTGTGGAAAGGAAAGTTCTGCTTTAAAGTTATTGAGGAGGGAGAATTCAAACTCCCAACTGCTGAATGTAAGTCTCTACTTTTCTGGGTTTTTTCCTCCCCCATCCCCTCACTTGTTTGCCAGGCCCTATGATGATTCTTTGCTGCAAGTCTTACTGTTCCCCAACACAGCATGCTCCTCCAACCCTCCAGACCTTTCTACATGTGTGGTTCCTTTCCCTTGAATGCCTCTTGTTCTCTTCACTGCTTGACAAAGTCTTGCTTATCCTTTAAGACCCTGGGTTTCAAGGTGTGTCCCCAGACAAGCGGCACGGCATCAGCCCTGGCTGGAGCTGCTAGAGCTGCAGATGCTCAGCCGCCCTCCCCACCCGCCGCCTGGGAGGGAGCCTTGGGGCAGGGAGGCTGCCATAGCTCCTCAGCCCTGGAGGAGGACCAACACTGACACGGTCTTCTTCCTTAACTCCATCACTCTCTGAGTGCTTCTGACCCCATGGAGTTTGAGAACCACACGTTTCTGCACCATCACATGCACCTCACCTCTGAAGCGTATCCTGAGAATTCTTGAGCAGGTAGTCATCCCTCAACTTTTCCTGTAACCAAATGGCAGTAGCTTAATACTGTATTTATTTATTTCTCACTTGTAACAAGGTCCCATTGGATATACGTTGAGTGGTCTTCTGTGTGATGATTCAGGAATCTGTGGCTCCGCATCAATGGCTTCTCCATGGCGTAGGGCCTCCTGTGGAATCTGTTTTCAGTGGGCCCACAAGGAGAGAGAGCGAGCTGGGACAGTTGTGCACTTTGTTTCATAACTGCACCTAGACTTTGCTCCCTCATATTTCTTATATTCCTTTGGCCAGAACCCAATCACAGAGTTTCACCCTAATTGCTGAGGAGATTGGGAAGTATGGTCTTTGTGTCTGCCCAGCAAGAGAACCCAGGACTGGGGAGCATCTAGCCCAGCAGTGTCCAATAAAAATATAATGCCAGTCACATATGCAATTTTACAGGTAAAAAACAGTAAAAAGAAACAGGTGAAATTAATTTTAATGTTTTATTTAACCCAGTATATTCAAAGTATAATTTAACATGTAATCAGTAAAAACTTATGAATAGGATATTTTACATTCTTTTTTTTTTTTTTTTTGATACAAAGCCTTTGAAATCCAGGGTGTATTTTATATGTAGAGCTTATCTCAGTTTGACCAGTGACATGTCAAATGCTCAGTAGCCCCATGCAACCAGTGGCTAGCATACTGGACAATACAAGGGTAGTCTGTTTCTTTTGCCACTCGTGGTATTGAAGTTACTTGCTTACAACTCTTCACCTTGGTCCCCCATTGGATTGTGTGTTCCTTACCTCAGTCCTGCACCAAGCCCCATGGTTTCGAAATGCCTGCTGAGCGATTGATTGATGGAGCAGGCAGGAGAGTTAATGCATGAATCAGCTCATTCACAAATGGATTAATGAGTAAATATGGAGAGCGTTCCATTAACTATTTTAGTGAATGTTCCTAAGAAAATTCTCTTATGTGGTGAATGCTGGGTCACACAGCATATGACAAAATTAGTGTCACACAGAAGGACAGAGTAAGCCCACTTAGCCTCAGTGGTAATATGTATCACTGAATTACAGAAAGTTTAAGCCGAAAAGAGCTTGACTATCAGATAGTTTGGTGTCCTCATTTGATGAGCACTTGTCCCCGAAACAAGTGGAGACTTGGAGGTGGCATATCAGGTCTAGGGAGCTGGACCTGCCAACACTTTTGGTTGATTTAAATTTATTGCAGTAAATCTAGAAGTATTGTGTTTCCCCCGAATTAATATGCTACAGTTATTTCAAAATGAGATGTTGGGGAAAGTGTTAACACAGTCTTAATTTAAAAATGCTGCCAAACAAAACTTCTTTAAGATTTTTTGTTTATTTTACTGCCTTCAAGTCTTAAATCAGAGACTGGGAAGGCTCATGAAAGTTGTCATCAATCTAATGTACATATCTGAGTAAGAGATTCCGTTTAAAAGGAAAGTAATAGCACATTAAGCCTGTAATATTGGGTGAGGGTTTTTTTTTTTTTTTTTTTTCCATTACTGGCTTAATTGCAGTGAATTGTGGAGGATACATATGGAGGATGTAACTTTGGCATCTTATTCCTCTTATGGGGGGGAGAAAGGAAATCCTTAGAAATACATGTTGCCTTTCTCTAAATAGATTGCTTTATTGCTTTTAGTTAGCAACCATAAAGGTCACAAATTTGAACTTGAATGAGAGCTTGTAACTGAGTTGGCAAACAAGGTGTTTGTGAAAGGGTGCTAGGCCACAAAACCCTAGGGTGGGTTTTGTTCCGTATTCTCTTTAGGGAGGTATCCAGTTTCAGTATGTGATCACACCACTGAAAGTATTGAGAGATGTGCGAAGCTTGTTCTGCTCTGTAGGTCCTTTCTTATTGGCTCAAGATTGAAAGGCATTTCATTTTGGCAGGGGTGGGGGAAAAGGAGGGAGGAAGGTGGATGAAGGTTAATTCTGGTGGAAGAATCTACCCACAAAGTTGTGTTTTCCCCCAAAGTCCAACTAAATAGAAATAATCAGTCATTAATGAGTGTTTTGATAAGCCTAGAGTGTGTGTTCCATCCTTTGGAGAATATGTGAGCTTTTTGGCCTCATCCTCACGCCACCCCTTACCTGCAGCCAAGTACAGTCGTCTTTGTCATACCTGTGCAGAGACATGTCTGGGAACCCATCCATGTTCCCTTGTATTGGATCTGCGTTTTAACATCGTGGGTGTTCTTGTCTCTTTTAAGTTAATAAATTAGGATCAGTGATTCTCAGACAAAGATGGATGAGAAAGCATTTGGCATAGGTGATGTGGGGAACAAAAGCAGAAGGAAATGTCGATAAAATTAAATTTCCCTATAACCTGCAGCCCATTGACAAATACTCAAGGCAGGCAGAGTATAACCTTCCTCCAGGAAACTCCAACTGTCTTAATGTTAATGCTTTGCTAGAGGCAAAAACAGCCTTAGCTTGACAATAGTCAGGTCTCCTTGTATTGCATCTGTGTTTAAACATTGCAGTGTTCTTGTCTCTTTAAAGTTAATAAATGAGGATCAGTGATTCTCAGACATAGGTGGATGGAAGCCTCTAGCATAGGTATCATCTGGGTGCTGTGAAAAATATAGCTCAAGATTCCAAATGCAGAAGTTTTGGGTGGTTTCTGGAATCTGTATAATACAGAAGCCAGCAGGCATTTGACAGGTTAAGATCAGGAGGTGGTAAGGGTACATTCCAGATCAACAGGCAGCATTTCTGGAGGTGACACTCAGTGGTCTGTGTTCCTAAGGTGGGGCAGGTGGTGGTGAGGAGGTCAGGGGAGACCACGGAGGCCACAGGGGGAAGGGGTGTCACTGGAGAGTCATCCCAATTTAGCACTGGAGAAACTGCTCTGCTTTGGGAGCCAGATCTCCAGGTCATACCGTTTGTTTCTAACTTCCTTCCTGTGGGGAATTAAAATGAGAGGAAAGCCTTTGCCCTCAGCTTTTCCCTTTCCCTCACTCTGTTCCATACTTTGAACCATTAGGTTTCACCTCTGTATGAACAATTAAATAAAATAAAAGAGATTTCAATACAGTGGGGTTTTGTTCCTTTGCCCAAATTGCCTCAGTATTACTTAATCATCTTAGGAAGAAGAATGTATGTTGAGCTTGAGTTTAAATCTTTATCTGACAAGCTGGTCACTTGTAGACCCGTTTTTTTTGTTTTGTTTTGTTTTTTTAAGATTTTATTTTATTTGACAGAGAGAGACATAGCGAGAGAGGGAACACGAGCAGGGGGAGTGGGAGAGGGGAAAGCAGGCCTCCCGCAGAGCAGGGAGCCCGATGTGGGGCTCGATCCCAAGACTCTGGGATCATGACCTGAGCCTAAGGCAGATGCTTAACGGCTGAGCCACCCAGGCGTCCCTTGTAGACCCGTTTTAAAGATTTTTTATTTTTTTATTTGACAGGGAACGAGGGAGCACAAGGGGGAGAGGCAGAGGGGGAGGGCCTTGATCCCAGAACCCTGGGATCATGACCTGAGCCGAAGGCAGACACTTAACCGACTGAGCCACCCAGGTGCCCCTTGTAGACCTGTTTTAAACATAGACGTTGATTTATTTTTATGGTGAAGGAAAGTAAAAATGACCTCTTATTAACCTGCTTTAAGTTGTTTAAAGTTGTTTTGCCATGTACCAGCTCTGTGACCTTGGACCAGTTCTGTGACCTTGGACTAATTCCTTAACTTTCGTGCCTCAGTTTCCTCATCTGTAAAATAAGAGTACCTGTCTTAGGGTTGACTGAGGAATAAATATAGTGTATCACAGTGCCCAGCACAGAGTAAGCCCTTGCTAAATGGAGCCATATTGGAGCCCGAGGCAATCACATTCATTTATTCTGATCCCATCTTCATTTCAAGTTTTGTTTATTGTGGCTTTTTTGGGTATTAATTTTGGTTTTTACTGGAGAATTTCATTGAATTTCATCTAGCATGATTGCTGAGTTTTTAGTGCTCTCTTAAATTCTGTTCCGGAGTTGTTTGCCTCACCAACCTCCCCCCAGTCCTGCCCCTGGAGGAGTTGTATGCATTATATGATTTTTTAAAATTTCCCGAATAGTAATAAATGGCTTTAAAAAGGTTTTAAAAAGTGTGTTTAGTTTAAAGTAACTCATGCTTATTATAAGGAACGTTTTAAAAATATAGTTAAGTAGAAAGAAGGGTAAATAATAGCCTTTGTTCCATGTTTCAGATACAACTGCTATTAACATTAAATTTCAATGGCTCCCCTAAGGAGATATATGTTCAAAAGGGAGATGAAATTATCTATATAGTTACCAGGTTTAAGATTAATTTTGAAGCATAGTAACAATGCAAACAAAGTTAAGGTAAGTTATTTACCTGAGAAGAACACCAGTTTCTACAAACAAAAACGCCTAATATAGTGTTACTATTATACGGGTTAAATTGAACTGAATTAAATGAGGATATATGCTAAGGGCCGAGCACATAGTAGGGACTCAGGCAGTGTTTTCTTTGCCCACCTCTGCCATCCCCCAAGCCACTCATGCTCTTCCCTTTCCTCTTCTGTGTTGAAATTCTTGTGTGACAGTTATAAAATAATAATAATAATGATAATGATAAGTATTGACTTACAGATTTAGGTCTTGGCAAAGCAGAAATGGAAGAAGTGTGTGCCTGGAGGGCTCCTAAGTGCTCATTGGAAACCTTGTTTGTTTTGTGTTCATTTTACCATTTATTTATTTTTAAGATTTTATTTATTCATTTGAGAGAGAGAGAGCGCGCACAAGCAGGGGGAGCGTCAGAGCAAGAGGGAGAAGCAGGCTCCCCGCTGAGCTGGGAGCCTGATGTGGGGCTCGATCCCAGGACCCTGAGATCGTGACCTGAGCCGAAGGCAGAGGCTTAACCGACTGAGCCACCCAGGTATCCCTGTTTTACCTTCTATTTTTGAATCAACAGAGGGACTTTAAGACCTGGCCCCTCTTTGTGGAGGGGCAGTAGAGTATTCACAGCCACTGGTGTTCGAGTTTTCAGAGCTTGATGAAACATCACCTTCTTCCTTTTAACCATTACTTTTCTTGGAAGAGTTTTTTCCCCCTTGTTTGAGAGGGGACAGCTGAAGCCCCTTGTGTTGCATGTATAAAACTTCAGAAATGAAACAGAAGTTACAGGTCTATTCAACAACCTTAGTAAAGGACCACAGCTCCATGACCGTCGCCGTCACCACCACTGCCACCATCGGTTTCCAAGTTATGTGATGTGTGTGTTTTGATTTGGCAGGGCAGAGGAGGGAGGCTTTGGTGCCTTCCTTGGCATTGGCCCTCCCCACACACTGTGTTTGTGTCTCCTGCTCTGGTCCCTTTATGTGTAGCATATCTACAAAGAAATTCATTTAGATGAGTTTCATATTTCTACAAGCACTCATGGGGGAAGTTTGACTTGTCAGGATGTGTCATCCAGGAATAACGTTTGCGCCCCCTAAAACTGTCTTTGTTTCCTGTTCCTTGGCAGTCTCTTAATTTCACATAGGAAATCCATCACAATGAACTTGGAAGAAGTGGAAGACCATCCTTTAGGCATCAGGATGAGAAGGGGATACATCATCTTTGCTGCTGATGAGTTTATCTTATGGAGGGGACATAATCTACCGCTTTTTAAAAGCGGGGACTTTCCAATTATTGTTAGGGACCTGGTATGATTGTAAATGGTCATTGTCTTTTAAATGCAAGTTAAATTAAACCAGAAGTCCTAGGGGTTACTCCACAACTCACTTTGCCAAGTTTCCTCCTGATGGACTTTCCCCTTGCAGCCTGGGGGTGTTTTCCTTTTTGCTGAAGTAAGTGTCCGGCTTTTGCCTGGAGGCCGGTCCTCTCTCCTGCCCCCAGGGTAGGTAGCTGATGGCCGTGAACTGTGACACCTGGGAGTGATCAGCCCTGTGCCCCCTGTCAGCTTGTCCCCATCTCCATCATCTGTAAGTCAAGAGGGTCCACCAGTTTTGTACCTTATTAACACTCATGGAACATGCTTTAAGTAATGTTAACATACACAAAGATTTTACAGAACCGATAAACTTGGAGGGTGGGTATTTGTGGTTTTCATTAGGTTGCTTTGGGAGGTAGATATGGGGACAAGTGAAGGAATGGACGTTTGTCTTCCGTTTACAATGGAATGGGGCGTTTTATGGAAAGAAAAACTTTAGTGCTTTTAAAAAGTCTTTTGGTTGTTTTTCTCACCATGCATACGTTTCCTAGCCCTTAACCTCAACTCTTGTCATGTAGTGAGGAAAGTTAGAAAATCCTTCATTTCAACTCCTGTGACGCATGGGTCTGTGACGAATCAAACCAAAGTGAGGCAATTTCATCATTTATTCTCTAAGCAAACATTTATGGACTCCCTTCTGTGTACACACCACATACCCCCTGCCCTTGCTGCAGTGCTTAGAGCTGACAGGGGGAGATCGAATGTGCTGGGTGGTGCCTTCAGGGTGGACCCTGTGCTCAGAGCTGACGCTGTGTGGCTGGCGGGGCATTGGTAATTCAGGCTGGGAGTTTCATTTCCTGAGAAAAATCAGGCACGTTATGTTTTCCTTTGCTTTGTAAATTTCCACCTCTAACAGGAATCATTGACACTGTTGGCTGAATTATCATTATTGTGTTTAAAGTAAATTGATAGTTTACACAAAAACTATTGGTGTGCAGAGTGTAAAAGCTCTCTATCCACACTTCGGGGAACCTAACTCTTCAGTAAATTCGTCCAAGAAATATTTTTTGAGCATCTACCCTGTTTTAGGACCTGGGAATAGAGCAGTAAACAAGATAGACAAAAATCTCTGCCCTCACAGAGTGTCTTCTCCTTTTTTTTTTTAAATTGGGATTAGACAAATAGGAAAGTAGAATACAGAATGCCAGATGGTGATGGAGGCTGTAGAGAAACGGAAGCAGGGAGAGGGAATGTCATGGGTGGGGGGTGAGGCTGTCTTAATGGAGAAGCTTCTGGAACATTTGTGGCTGCATGCAGTCCGTGTTCCTACACACAGTGGGACACATCCATGATTCACTTGGGTCTTGGGAATGCACAGAATCTAGTTAGAATGGTAATGGTGGACATTCTGGTCCCTGTTTTCCAGTCTCTAGAAATGGAAGGACTCTCCCATCTTAATTGCCTCATCTGAAAACAGAGCCTTCTTTAGGGCCTATGCCCTGCTGTCCCAGTACTGTGAGCTTACTTACCCCAGAGCTGTATAGAGAAGGCAGCCGGCCTCCCCCTGCTCCCCCTCCTCAGCCATAGAACATCCTGTAGTCCTTGTCATCTCTTAGCCTCTCAGCTCTGCCCCTGCTCCACCAGAGGAGGATCCTCCACATTTAGGACATCTTCCATTGAGGATCCGACACATTTAGAAATAGATCGATCCACAGTTTGGTCTTTGTGGGTTTTTTTGTGTGTGGTGGGGAAATGTGATTTTAAAATGTTTATCATTCCATTGGGGTGGTTTGTTTTCCCCCACATCTTATCAATAAGGGAAGTTTTAATAGTTCATGTAGACATGTAGAGCTAGAAAGATTTTTTAGTGTACGTCCTTCGTTTTATAGGTGAAGTTTGTGAGACCCAGAGAAGTGAAGTGATTTTTCTATTATCACACAGCAGTTGAATGGTATAGTGGGGGCTAAAACCTCGATGTGAGCTTTTTCTATACCATTATCTTGCAATACAGCATATTCATTTTCTCCCCCTGAATGTAGAAGTAATAAGTGCTTTTGAAGAAAATTTGGAAAGTAAGATTTTAGAGAAAAAAAATTCCTAATAGTCTCACATACCAGAGTTAATCAGCAGTCATATTTTTTTCAGTCTTGTATGTGCATGTTATTGTGGGCATTTTCTCAGTGTCATTAAAAGTTCTCAAAAAACATAATTTGTATTGGTTATCTTACTTGCCCTATTTTGGAGGTATACTCTCTTGGCCTTGGGTTGTGCATCTGACATTACGTTTCATATAATGACCGGTTTGCAGACTTGGCCATCACTCAGCAAATGAGTAGACTGCTGATTGCCATCGAATGACTTGTTTATTTAACCAGTGCTTGGTGTTTAAATTGCTGTTGTTGTCTCTACTTAAATAGAATTTGAACCTGTTAAAGTGAAGAGCTTTGTGTCCCCAGCCTTTGCTTGGCTCTCTAGCTCATTTCTCTGAACCTGTTTACTTACTCTGTGAATGGGTGATTGTCCCTTGGCTCCTTCTCTGAGTGTTAAACTCTAGGGCCCTCCTCAGAAAAAATCACAAACACACACAAAATTTGGAATGTAATTTTAGAGGGTTCACAGACCATTTTCCCCCAAGTTCAGCCTTGGATTCCAGGTTATGAACCACTAGGCTTCTAGCATATAATGCATATTCCATTTCTGTGATCATTTGATTAAATCTCTGATGACAAGAAAAATTGAGGTGAGCATCAGACTTTATATCAGATTTTTTTTATATTAACTCTTCTAAGAGGCCTCAAGGGTCTGATGCAGAAAACCCTTTCCTCTCCCACCTCTACCTGCCCCACATCTGTTTCTCTTTTTGTCACTATATCCTTCCTCTACCGAAACTATTTATTACTTCACTCCCTGCATTTGTAGCCTCTAATCCTGTTCTGTTCTGTTTTGCTGCTTTTTGTGCCTTCTGTGTTCTATATTTTTGTTTTTCTCAGAAGGCCAGATCATTTTCCTGACACCTTTTCTTTTCTTTGGCTAGCAAGCTAATAACAATACACGGTGGAAAATCTTTAGTCATTTGCTCCTTTTTGCAATTTTTCTTAATAATTTATACTTACTGTTTCACATTTCCCAGACCAAGAGAAAAGAGCTGATTACTTTGGAGTATATATGTGTATATATACATACATATGTATATACAGATTTAATATTTAGATACATATATTTAATATATATTTAAGTCTATCTCAAATTGTGTATGTCTCTATATGTATATACTTTATTTAAATATACTTTACATGTACTTTAAAGGCATATATATATAGAATTTAAAGCCTCTGCACTAATATATATACAAATATATATAATATATAACACATAATATATATATTATATATAATACAAATATATACGTATATATTTGCCTTTAAAGTTAATTGTTATTTTTTTTTAAGATTTTATTTATTTATTTGACAGAGAGAGACACAGCGAGAGAGGGGACACAAGCAGGGGGAGTGGGAGAGGGAGAAGCAGGCTTCCTGCTGAGCAGGGAGCCCGATGTGGGGCTTGATCCCAGGACCCTGGGATCATGACCTGAGCTGAAGTAAAGTTAATTGTTATGTTTTAAATATCCTTCTGATATGGCAAGAGTCCCTAAGAGTGAAAAATTTTGTTGAGGTAATTGATATTTATTCCTTGTATGGGTTATTCCTTATATAATTATTAGCTGCAGCAAAATGCAGTTTTAAATTTTATATAATTCATTGCTAAAAACAATTTTATTTACACTCTTTAAAGGTTCAGTTTTACTGTTTGCAAGTATACCTTTGTCTGAAAAATGTCTAGCAAGTTTTGCAGGATAACATTTTCTTAGCTGGGAGAAAGGAACATTTTAATTATTAGTAAATGGTCCATTGGGTTTCAGTTTATGAAGAGTTGAATGCTTCTGCCTTAATTTGGACCATTAACAAATGAAAATGTTTGCATGTGGGGCGCCTGGGTGGCTCAGATGGTTAAGCCTCTGCCTTCGGCTCAGGTCATGATCCCAGGGTCCTGGGATCGAGTCCCGCATCGGGCTCCCTGCTAGGCGGGGAGCCTGCTTCTCCCTCTGCCTCTGCCTCTCTTTCTCTCTGACTCTCAAAAAAAAAAAAAAAAAGTTTGCATATTTCTACAACTACTAAATTTTACTTTAGAGATAAAGATAAGCAGTGACACAGAACTGACATAAGCATTAAATTCAGCAGACGTGTTTTGAGTGCTTGCAGTCCTTAAGACTGGAGATGCAAAGGTGGTTAAGATATAGTTCCTGCCCTCATGAATTTATAGTCTCATCAAAGAGTGTGACACATACAAACTTCATAAAAGGTGGACTGTGAATAGCTCCAAAATAGAGGTAAATAAAAGGAATGCCTAGAGGGTTAACAGAAGAGGAGCTAATCAATCCTGGCTAGGAGGATCAAGATGGCATTTAAACTGAGTCTTAAGGCATGTATAGGAGTCCTGGGTCAGAGGGTCTTAAGCTCCTTGTGTTTCAGAATGTGATGGAACTTCATCTTATAGTGGAAGGGGGAAAATGGGGGCTGTAGAGTCTAAAGTTAGCCTTCCTTACAGTAAAAAATTGCTCTTGGAAAATTACATAAATTTTCTACACAGATTTCATAAGTAATTTGTGTGAATATTAAATCCTGAGAACTGAAACCCATATACAGAAGCATTCATTCCATCCTTCTTCCCCACAGGGTTTACTCCATTCTGTTTAAACAGTGAAATTCTACATACCTTGAATACATGTTCATAGGTGTTTTTGTTATTGTAAGAGTTGAACAAGTTAGTGTGTGAAAGAACTTGAGGTTGCTAGATAGTAGGAGCTCAGTAAATGTTGGTGGACTTGAATCCAGAGGTCCAGGAAATACCTTGTTCTTTGAAATGCTGCAAAGGAACCCTTGGCCACCTACTTCCCGTCCTTCTAAGATGGCATTTCCTCTTGTGACTGCTCTGACCAGACGTCACTCTCATGTCCTCAGACATGGGTCTCCCGAACCCTTTAGAGAAACCACATCCTACTTGGAGGTTTAGGTTCTGGAATTAAATACTGTACCATGTGACTCCCCTAGACTGGCGGACTTCTGAAGTGTTGGTCGTCCTAAATGAGGAGAGCAGAGCCAGAGCACTTGACATTGCCTGAGAAGCTGTGTAACAGCAAATCTGGGAATAGTATCTCCATTCCTCTGCGTCCTGAGAATTTCCTTCTCTCATAAGTTGGACCCTTTGGAGGTGATAGATTACACGACCATCTTGCTCTCAGAATTGCTTTCCTTTATCCAGGATTTAAGTATAATGCTCTCAGGTGGTGGTGAGAAAGCAGTGTGAACTTTGCTGCTGCATTTCCTGTAAACGTGTTGGGAACTAGTACATGAATCAGTCCCTTTTTATGCAAATCTCTGTGTGAGAAATTAAAAAAAAATTTTTTTCTTGCCTTATAGCTTGGTATGTTTTCTCCTTTTGGTGATAAGAATTAGGGAACCTAACCTCTGTCCGTCCTGGCTACCTGGAAGCTCAGAGCCAATTTAAAGTTTTTTTCCTTGATTACAAAAGAAATATCAGTTCATTGCTAAAATTTTGAAAAATATGGGAAAACTTTAAGATGAAGATGCCAGGTTTGTGGCATGAATGCAGGGGTTCAAGATCACTGTTCAAAGATAGCTATCATAATCAAGCAGTGAACCAGAAAGACCAGTTGATTTGAAATTGCTGAAGCATTTTTTTATGTCTTGTCACAACAGGTTGGTGGAATTGTCATTTTAGATCACACAGCCAAAGTCCAGAATTTAAGATAAGGGCCAATTTCTTCAGCTGGGAATAACAACAGTAACAGTAGTTACCCTTTAAATGAATACCTGTACCTGGCACTGTGCTATGCCATTTTTACCTTTTTACCTCTTCACTAAATTATCTTGATTAAAGCCAGACACTGCCTTCACCTTTAGCTGCTGATCAGCAGCTTTTACATATTTTGTTTTTTAGCAGTTGGTATAATTAGAATAGACAACTGGTTCATAGTATCATGGTTAAGAATGTGTACACTGAATGTGTACATGGTTAAGAATGTGTACATAGTATCATGGTTGAGAATTGCCACTGCTCACTGTGTTACCTTCTGCGCATGTGTAACCCTTCTGTGCACCAGTTTCTGCATCTGTAAAATGGGGATAACCTGTTACCTCCTTGGTTGTTACAAAGATTACGTAAATTGTCCATGCTGGGCACTTATAGTGTTCATACAACAAATAACCTTTTAAGCTCCTATTCATTACTTACAGAATGTAAGTAATTTTGACCAAATAAATAGGATAGCATTTTGCTCAAAGTCCTGACGGGCTGGTGACTTAATGAAAATGGGGAATCGAGGCAGAATTGGGCTATTTAGCACTTCTCAAGCCATTTCAAGAAGTTGTTCAAATTGTTGGTTATGCTGTACTTTACTGAGGCTCAGTCTGTCTGTTTAGTGTGTGGCTTCAGACTTTCTTGCCTCTGATTTATAGGGTAATTCTTAAGTTTTGATGTAACTGCTACTTCAATTCTATATTTATGTAACTGAGGCTCTTTGGGTTTTTGTTTTGTTTTTCCTTTTTCTTTTTGGTCCTCTTGTAACTTTATGAAGATAGGCTTTTAAAATTCATATATCATACTGTTTTAGAACCTAGATTTGGCAAGTGAGTTTATATTTACCCTGAAAGATTACCCAAGGTTGAGAAATGGGCTAGTTTAAAAAAAATTATTGTAGAAACTATTAATTTTTTTTAATAGCCTAGTTGAAGGCTTGTGACTTATTACACAATTAATATTCACACCCAGGATTTCTGGTGTTTGAGTGACAGAAGGGAGAGACACTACCTTATATTTTTACTGTGATCCTTTCAGTATCTCATCCAGGGCTCATTACCAACACACCTGTTGATGGATCTAAAGTAATACTCTGTCTAATAAAAGCATTTACCATGATAGGTAGCATCCCATCAAACTGTTTGATGACCTCGTCTTTCTGGCATAAAACAGTAGGTAAATCAAGTTCCGTGTGCTGAGGTCTGCCATGCGGGGAGGGACTCTTTCCTTATACCCACACCCCTGAGGTGCAGGCTATGGGACCCCTCACTCTTTGCCCTTCCCTGTTTTGCCCATCAGCCAAGCATTTGGTGCTTAGCTGTATCATGAAGGAAAGCATCCAGAAACTACAGGAATTTTAGAACACCCAGACAACCTAGCTGTCTCTTCAACCCCAGGAGCTTCAGATTTGAAGTAATCATGAAAGAGTCTAACTGTGACTGATTTTCTTTCAAACACTGTACTATTTTGATTCGGCTCCATTTGGCCCACGCCGTGTGGAACAGACACAATGAGGCTGGTCTTTATCAGAGAGACAGTACACTGTGTATTGTACAGTTTGGGTTTGTTTTCCTTTGGCTGGCGTGTGGGAACCTCCCATTCTCCGAGCAGTAGTAACACCCCTGGAGGCTGGCCCTCGCTGGCATGCCCTCCCACCCCACCGGCTCCGTGGACCCAGCCAGCGGGCTGACCACTTGTGCTTGGGAAGCTTCCTCTCCTTGCTCGGGCCAGTGGCATGCTTGTGCCTTGCACGGCCAGGGACTCGCAGCTGTCCCAGTTGCAGACTTTCTGACTTGGCGTTTTCAGCCGAGAATGCAGGCTGATAAATGCAGGACAAGTAGTAGAAGTGTCAAGAAGGAGCTGGTGATTGAATCCCCCCAGCAACGCAAGGATGCAGCTCAGGGTGAAGTGGAAGCAGAGGGCCCTGGGCCAGTGCTGGTGAGAGCGGTCGCCCACAGCGTTTCTGTGGTCTTCTCCACGAAGTGCTTTCACTGTGTGTGCGTGCAAAGTGTCTTCTGGCGGTCTGGTTTTAAAACTTGCTCTGCCTGTCTCTAGTGAACTCTCCTTTCTTCTCCTGTAGATTCACTTTGGTTCCACTTTGATTTTTCTTTGGGTGGAAAGATTTGACATTTTGTGGATGAACGTGGTTTCCAGGAGGCTGTTTTGTCTAGGACAACTTTGTATTGTTCAAAGTTATGTTCCACCTAGCTGCAGGGTTGCCAGACAAACCCAGGGAGGCACGTTGCCCTCGCCTTCTGTGGGATTGACAAAGAAGTACTTTGCAAGATGAAAACATTTTTATATGATGTATTTATGTTATTGTGAAAATTAAGATGACATTGGGGCGTTTTAAGGAACATGCCTGTTGAAGTTACATGTGTTCTCACTCACTCATTTTAATAGGTTAGCCTTGAACAAAGTAAGAAGTAACCTAAACTTTGAGCCAACTGATAGAAACGTTTCCGTTCTTGTCATTAGCTAAGCTCATAGCAGTTGGGATAAATTCAAAGGGCTCTGGTAGACTTTGTAAGGGAGGAATGTGAAAAATGGTTGTGTTGTTATCATCAATGAGTAGGTTGTGCTTCTCTCTCGGAATTTCTTTAGTACAATAAAGGCACATAATTTTTTAAGCAAACTGCAAAAAACCACGAACATGCACTGCAGAGGAGACAATTGAGCCTTTCAAATGATCTGTTAAAGGGATTGTTAAACTAGTACTTAATGATTTTATATAGTGACTTTTTTTTTTTTTAAGCATAGAGGTTCAGTTGCTGTTATAAAGTGTTTGGTTAACTAATGTAATTTTCAATTAGTATCTTTAATACTCTGAACTTAAACTTCCCTATAATGGATTGGATTTGGATTAAATTGTTTTCCTCCATAACACGTGAGACTGCCTTACATTGTTTTGCCTTTAAAATGATATTGCTAACTGTGAACTGAGAAAGTCTGTAAATATGATGGTTTTTTTCACTGCAGATTTTCATCTGAGTGATTTAGTTTTCTTCCCCCTGGTATATTGTGTAGAGATGTTATTCATTATCTTGGATTCCTTTCTGCTAGCACAATAGTTCATTTTTCCTGAGTAGCTTGAGCCCCTTCCATGCTGTGTAGATTTAACTGGTTAAAGCTCCTAGCTGATGTAACTTAGGATTTCTTGGAGGAAGTTGTGTGGTTTGGGTTCCCTTGTGAATATTCTTAAAAGTCTTTTGTCAGTGTTTCTCCAGATGTGTAAAAATATTTATCCAGAGGCTTAAATACATTATAGAAAGATGCTGTGTGATTTTTTTTTTTTTTTTTAAATCACACAAGTGACTTTTAAAATATTTCCTTCTCGGGGCACCTGGTTGCTCAGTCTGTAGAGCATGTGACTCTTGATCTCGGGGTCATAATTCGAGCCCCACGCTGGGCATAGAGATTACTTAAAAAAAATAACAAAAACTTCCTTCTCTTTCTACTGCTCAAAACATCAGCAGCTCATGTCCCAGTTATTTGTTTCAGTCGGTCTCACCCCAGGCAGGTCCACAGGGAGTTCTTTTTCCACTGTCCTGGATGAGGCTGTGCCGGCTGCAGCTGCACCTCGTGGGTCCAGAAGCTGCTGGTGGCATGGAGAGCTTGGCTCCGAGCATCTGCAGGGACACATGTGAGAGAAAGGTGAAGGCAGCAGTGACACACTGAGAAGCTTTTTCTTATCTGATAGTGTTTCTCTTCTTCCACTGGGGGAAGCAGGATAAAAAAGAACTAATAATGGATAAGAGAAGCAAGGATATTTCAGCAGGGCCTCTGTCCAGGGCAGATATTCTTACTTGTGATTGTCACTGCTCACGGCAAATGAGAATTCAATAAACTGCTTGGAATACAGCCTTTTTTCCAAGATGATTTTTAAAAAGTATGCCAGCACAGTCATGAGATCTATTTGTTATAGTGCTGTTCCTTATTATTGTCAGCAGCTCAGGTACTTGGTGAGAGTACATTTGTAACATTTAAATGTAAGTAACTTACTTTATTCAAGAGGTAACATTTTAAAATCAAGTTTTGCTGATTTTAGTTATGTACACAATCAGTCCTCGGGGGAAATGTTACATAGTTTAGAAAGCATAAAAGTAATGAATGCATGTAATAAATATAGTGTAGAAATAGGGAAAAATAAAGTGCCCTTACCTGTAGTCCGAAAGTGTCCAAAATTAGTTATTTGGTGTATACACTTTCTTTTTTGTTTCGTTTTTATTTTTTTTAAAGTAATCTCTATACCCAACCTGGGGCTTGAACTCACAGCCCTGAGTTCAAGCGTTGCATGCTCTTCTGACTGAGCCAGCCAAGTGCCCCTGGTGTATAGTATATACTTTCAAACTTTCTCCTGTGCATATAAAAATATAACTTACTGTGGTGTGTGTGTTTGGCAAATGTACTATACTATAGATTTCTGCATTAATTTTCTCCCAGAACATATCAAAAACATCTTTCTTTGTCATCATAGCTAGATTTATGTCATTATTCTTAATGGCTGTATGGTATTCAATTTTATAGCAGTATTGTAATTTGATGGTTATTTAATTTGTTTCCAGTTCTTTGCAATTAGTACAATGTATGGTCATCGAGAAATGACTTTGTGGGCTGTGGATGACTAACAGTGCACTTACTAGTAACTATAAATATATCTTAAAGCACTTAATGCAAGTCAGTATTTGTTCTCTAAAATTTTGATCAGAAGTCTCTTCTTTTTTTTTAATTTTTTTTTTTTAAAGATTTTATTTATTTGACAGAGAGATAGAGAGAGAACACAAGTAGGCAGAGGGAGAGGGAGAAGCAGGCTCCCTGCAGAGCAGGGAGCCCCATGTGGGACTCGATCCCAGGACCCTGGGATCATGACCTGAGCCGAAGGCAGCCGCTTAACCGACTGAGCCACCCAGGAGCCCAGAAGTCTCTTCTTGATGCTCCTCTTTGGCAGTCATGTTTCTTTCTCCCCTGCCAGGACAACGGTTAAGGTCTCCCTGAGCAGCAGCTGCTTGTTCAGTGCTAGGTAAAGCCAATGTTTCTTAGAGAAGTCTGTGTATGGACATTCTGAAGTTTCAGAGGCTGCAGAGTTCAACTTACAGGCACCTTCATAGGTGGGTCTTGACCCCTCATTTTGACAGTAAGCAGGGGAGGCCGTGCATGGCGAAACTTCTCCATGCCCAGCCAGGCTCACTGCCAACCCCATTGAAAAATGACTTTGTGGGCTGTGAATGACTAACAGGGGAACAATCAGGATATTGTTGATGTCTACAGGTTAGTTACCCTGCTTACATTTGAATACCTATTTTTGCCTCCCAAACTCTAAATTCCTGGAAATAATTTATTCTAATTGTTATTTCTCAGCAATTTAGAGGAACAAGGTATGGCCTCAGAGTCAGAAATGGCTGGGGTAGATGTCCTTTGTGTTGCCCTTTCATTGGGTTATTTTCAAGAGGCATCCGAGGACTGTAGTACAGGTCTGATTTGGGGAATTTGGAAGGTTGAAAGATGTGAAGATAAAGAAGAGCTGAATTTTAATGTGTTAGAATATACTCCTTAGGTATTTTTTGAAAGGTTTCTTTTTAAAGATTTATTTTATTTGAGAGAGAGAGTGAACACGTGTGCCAGTGAGTGTGAGCAGGGGCAGGCGAACGGGAGAGAGAATCTCAAGCAGACTCCGGGCTGATCATTAGCCAGAGGCAGGGGCTTGATCTCATGACCCTGAGATCATGACCTCTGCCCAAATCAAGAGTTGGACACTTAACCCCCGAGCCACCCGGGCACCCTGAAAAGTTTCTTTTTTGAGACACCTTTTCTCCTTGCTATTTTTGTGGGATTTTCAAGTGGTAAAAACTGAGTCTGAGTTCTGATTTTGATATTTTGAATGAACACATGATTAGCTAAAGGCCCATGAGAGGTAGCACCTGTGGCAAAATAGTGATGGTGGGAGACCCGGCTTCTGGTGGGACAAGTAGCAGCACTGCCTGGGAAACCCTTTTCTCTCCCTGAAGTTCTGTTTGCTCTAGAAATAGACAAAGAAGTGAATTAAGACACAAACCCTGAAGTATAAGGTTATGGGCAATGATCATGTGGTTGTGTATATCCTATAAAACTTTAGATGACTGTGATTGAGTTAATTAAATTATGCTTATAAAGCCCTTTGGTCCTGCAGGTTTTCCGGCATCCCTATAGATACCTTTAGAAATAATTAATGATATTAATTACATTGGTGATATTTAATAAGTAGTTTTTTTTTTTTCATTTTGTTTTTAAAATACTGAGTGGTGAAGGAAAGTTCTTGTAAGCTTTCTGTAGTGAAATATTCCCAGGTGATAAAACCAGGAAAGTTTACTTATTCAGGGCCATAAGCCTTCATTATGCTTGTTGGTTTTCCCCCTTGATTGTTTGTTTTTTCATTCAACCCACATTTATAAGCACTGAGATTTGCCAGACTTACACTTACTAACACCCTTCCTCTCCTCAAGCCGCTAGGTCTGGCTAATGAGGGTCTCTCACATGGTATTTATTAGGCACAGTGAGTGCTAATCTCATCCATTCTCTTCCACTTAGGCAGACAACACTTAAATCATCATCAGTTCCAGCAAGGACATGTTCTCGAATTTTTAGCGTCCAAAGCAGGCCCAGTCCTGCTTTACAGAAGGCACAAGGGCCCCTGACCGTCCATATGAACAGTTTGCATGAATGAGTCCCCCAAAGGTGCACACATTTTTGTGGTGCTGTCAGTGGAAGGAATCTTTGGGGAGTGCATGCTTAGATAAGTTGGGGTGAATTGACTAACCTTGCAGGCATGGAAAACTGTCCCAGAGAAGGGACTTCCACAACCGTGTCACTACCCGTTACAACCCAGAGCCACTTTCTGGGATTCTTGCTTCTATAGAACATGAAAACCCACCCAGCTCAAGTGTGCTGCTTTCTCCTCTCGTTGATCAACAGGGAGGCAGAAGGGCTGATCACTGTTTGTTTGTTTTTTTTTTTGACAATGTAATGCCAATTGCTTTCTTTCGTTTTTTGGAGTAATAACAAAAATATTTATATAGTGCCTCGCTCTGTGCCAGACACTGTCTTAAGCCTGTTAGATTATTTCAATTCTCACAGTTCTAGGAGGCAAGTGTTATTATTGTTTCCCTTTTTACAAATGAGGACACAGTACAGAGAGGTTAGGTAACTTGGTAAAAGTTACATCTTTAGTATGTGGCAGAGCCAGGGATTTTTGGCTTCCAGTCAGATTTTCCAAAACCCATACCTGGACACTTAACATACAGTTCATGAACAAATATGAACATATTTGCTTGGACTTAGCATTAGTATTATAAAGATGAAAAAGAAAGGTTGAAAAACTCCTTGCCCTTTAAAAATTTAGAAATTTTTAGAGAAAGACCAACTTATAAGTAATAGAACAGCAGCGGTTGAGTAGCATAGAAAGAGGGATGGCTTTGCCTGAAGGAGTTGGAAATACAAACAAAAGAGGATTCATTGGTGCTGGGAGTCTTTCTTACTTTGGGTGTCACATTTTATCATCTTTCCAGGAGGTTATATAGGAGTATGGGTTGATGGAATATCTCAGAGTCTGGAGACATCTTATTTTCTTCCCTAGATTTATTTTTTAATGAATTTACAGCATGATCCAGGATAACCCTGAAATGCTTATTCCCTAACCACTAACTTGGGCACAGTGGTCCCTGTTGTGTTTAGAGGAGGCTGCTATTTGCTCTACGTGCTCTTAGACAGGTAGTGGTGAAGTAAGAGGCCCCCGAACTACGCCACAGGTAGCAGGTGGCCTGGGCGGTCTAACAGAAATCCCTTTGGAGACCGGAGACATATTTTTGGTCCCAGATCTGCCTTGCAATCCCTGCTGATCATCACCCTTCCCTCCCCTCCCCTGCCCCAGCCCTGGCTTCAGTAGTTTTCTCACTTGTAAAATGAGAAGCATGTAGTAAATAATCTCTAAGTTCTCTTCTGGGGCTAAAATTCCATGGTTCAGGGTTATTAGCTTTGATCCCAGAATAACTTGTGATGGAGTCAGGTCAAGACCCTGGAGTTTTAGTTTCAGGTTCTATGTTTAGTTTATTCACAATCTTTTGGGTTTTGAGTTGTAGGAGCTACAAAATAGGGGATATTGGATTGCCACCCAATGTAATGAGTAAGGTGAGTGAAATGGGTTGGCCAGCCTGGAAATAAATAAAAGTGGCAGCAGAATTTGGAGTTAGCAGGGAGAACTATGCAGGAGATTCACAAAGGCCTGACAAGCCTACAGATGACATATCACTCTGAGTATAATTTTAGAACCAAGAAGGCTTGGAAATTATAGTTTATCCTCAACCTTCCAGAAGTTTGAAATATCCCTGTAATGTGATATAGCTAGTTCTAAGTTTCTCTTAGAGTAACATTTTGAGGCTTTAGAAGTTTTAATACTCACTTTCCAGACAAGAGTATGTACCACCTACCAGTGGATCTCTGAGGGTTTGGCCAAGTTCTCGGAGAGGAGCCAGGCCATAGTTCTGTTCTGGGATCTCCTTGCTATGGAGAGTTGTCACTACCAAGGGAGAAGCAGGAGTGAGTGATGCAAGGAGCCCTATACTCAGTCATGAGACCTGGGTTCTGTGTCTTTTAAACCTACTTGACATTTCCAAGCCAAGATTGCGTTTCTATCAGATGGAGATAGTGGTAGTGACTGCCCTCTAGACAGCTCATCTCCAAAGGTTATCTAGACTGCCCCGGTCAGCTTACCACAGTGAATCTTCCCTTGCTCTGAGCTGTGCTCCAGCATGCTGCCAGACTGCTCGTTCCCAAACACAGATAAAGTCCTTTTATAACTTCGCTTTGCAGAGAAGGCAAAGCATGGCTTAGCTGATCCTTGGAGGCCAGCCCTGAAGTGGCTTGCTGGCCTCATCTCCCACACCTTCCCAAATGCATCCCGACCGGGCCCCGTATTGTTTGACTGAGGGCGCTTTCCTACCTGGCACAGCTCTTCCTGTGCCTGGCACGCTTCACTGCCAGACCATTTCTGTCTGCCCTTCAAGTCCCAGCTCACATGCGAGCTCCTCCAAGAAGCCCTTTGAAACCCTCTGCCCACATTTTCCCACAGGCCGTATGCTCCTGTGGCCCATCATGGCATCGTTATTCTAGCACAGTCAGTTATTACACAGCTCTACTATCTTGTAGCTAAGGCTTATATTCCAGCTTCCGTCACTAATGCGGGGGTGGGGGGGTGGGGGTGGCCTTATGCCCCAGTGGGAACCGTGAGTGGTTTTGTTTTCTTTGTATTCCATCTCTGACATAACATCGGTGCTCCCCCCTACCCGCCACCTCTTTTGTTCTTTTTGGCATGGTCCTGGTCACTCTTTGAGGAATGTATTGGCAAAGAATGGGCTGCAGAAAGGGCCCTCCAGGAGAGCCTGGGTCTGTGGATTCTTCCTCAGCCTTTCCGCTCCCCCCTCAAAGGTTTAGCCAACCGATATCCAAATGAGTTGAATGGCCAAAAGTAAAAAGGGGTGCACCTAGAGGAAGCTACTTGACTAAATAGGATGTGGGTATTGTACCCTGAAACTTTGCTGTGTTTCTGTTATTTTTGATCTAAAATGCTAAGCAGCATTTTATGTGAGTACTTACTTGAGTACAGAAGTGCAGACTTAGGTGAACAAAGTCAAAACCCTTTTCTCTCTTCCTCTTACCCAGTACCTTTTTGTTACCTCTACCACTTCTTGTCAGCCATTCACCTTCTATGGTTGTAGTACATTTGGAAAAAATCACTGTGTGACCTTAATACCAGCATCCCATGACTATATGTGGAAAAGGTAATGGAGACCCGTAAGGTGTAGGGCAAGGAAGATACCTCTTCCTGGGGGAGAAAGATAGGAAAGATGGGCAAGGTGGGGCCTGTTAGCAACACTGAACAATGCAGGTTGTCTCCTTTACTTGACCAAGACTAGACCTGTTTTGTCTCTAATGTGGGATGGTATTTTTTCCAAAATCTGTCTTTTCCCCCCAAGTAATGGTTTCAGGAAGTGGTTTGTCCTTTATTTTGCCTTGAAGTTTAAAAAATTACCTGTATGTTAAAGTTTCATACAGTCTATAATAGTACTGTTTAATAGAAATACAGCATGAGCTATATACGTAATTTAAAAATTTTTGGTAGCCAAATTAAAATAAAAAGAAATAGGTGTAATTAATTTTTATAATGTAATTTTAACCCATTATTGCCAAAATATTATTTCAGCATTTAATCCTTATAGAAATATCAAGGCATTGTATATTCTTTTATTCCTGCTAAATCTTTGGAATTTTATGCCTGTAGCATTTCTGAATTCAGAATAGCCACACGTGGCTGGTGGCTACTGTATTGAACAGTGCAGATCTGTAGACTTATGTATTCTGTCGCTTATACACCTCAAACCAGAAAGTTGTTGTTTGGGGGGTGAGTCATTGGATGGGGTACTGTATTTGTGACACTGTGGAGGAAAAATGCATGATCTAAGTGTAAAGTTGGACTTTACTCATAAAGACGATCCTTAAACTGTTTATTGGTAAAGTATATTAAATACTACCTAATGACATTAATATATATCCCAGCATTCAAACCTGGCTCTTCAGGAAGATTTAGTATTTTGGGGTATGATTTTTAATATTCTTGAGACTGAAAACAAGTATTTTTCATGAAAAGACTCTCTGCCTTTTATCTCTCCCTCGGTGAGATCATGGAACCGGGGGCAGTTCAATGCCCAGAATTGGGCAGAAAGCCTCAGACTTCTGTCCTCCCTGGAGATATGGTGGCTGAAGCATCAGAGTGTGGAGTGGTGCTATGCAGTTGTCAAACAAAGGGAAGTGGAGACATTGGGGAGGCATTTCCTGTTCTAGAACTTTGACGTTCCATCGTGCTTATTGCAGACTTAGGTGAACAAAGGGGGGAAGGGTCCTGGGCTTGGAGCCAGGAGATCCAATGGTCACCATCTGTGTGACCTTCACTAATTTATGTAGCCCCTCTGAGCTTCAATTTCCTCATCTGTGAAATGCTGATGATACATACAGATTTGGGGGGAGGTTTCGTGAGATAATGTGTGTCTGATCCAGCAAAGGCATGTGTATGTTGTAGGCTCTAAAGTTTTCTTGTGTCCAGATGACATAACTTTGTATGATCCCCATGACCACCATTTCATTCCTGCGCCGAATAGGCACTGTATGTCGAAACTTTTCAATAACCGTGTGATGATGATAGAGAACTTGTTACTTTTCCCATTTTCTGATGTAGATATGGAGATGTAACTTTCCCCAAGGCCACAGAGCCAATAAGCAGTTGGAGCTAGGATTTCCTGAAAATACTTTTTAAATATGAAATTCTCGAACATACACAAAAGTAAACTAGTAGAGGGTTTCTCAGACTTGGTTGAGCATCAGAATCACCTGGCTTTGTTAAAAACCCAGATTACTAGGCTCCATCCCCAAAATATCTGATTCAGTAGGTCTGGGATGAATTTGCATTTCTAATGAGTTCCAGATGATGCTGAAGCTGCTGGTCTGGGACTGCACCTTGAGAACCCTTGGACTGGTATAATGAACTCCCATCTGCCTGTCACTGCCTTCAACAATGGTAAATGTTTTTGGGACCAGGATTTTAATCCTGACTCCTCACAGCTGCCTTTAGCTGGTCCCCGAACAGCCTTTCTGGTGATGAGGTATGCAGAAACTCTTCTGAGAACCAAATATGTATTATGAATATTCCCTCCCCTGCTCCCATCCCTGCTTCCATCTTCAAATAAGTAGCTTAAAGCTGTTTTGAAATCTGACTATATTGGGCCTTTTAGAGCCTTTTAGCTTAATTACTCGACCTCTTCATTTCAGAGTTCCAAAAATAGCTTTTATTGACATAGGAAGAATTAAGACTTTCAAGAAAAATTCTGGAAAGAAAAATTGTTGGCTGGAAAAGGATCAGTCAACAACAGTACAGATTTAAGGTAGAATTATTTATACAGTTACCATGGTGCATCTTTTTCTTTTTTGCTTTCATTATTGCTTTATACTTGTGCAAAAATGGCAGGCAGAATTGGAAGCTGGGATGGATGTGTAAGTGAGAGGCACATGCTGAGCCTGCCCCCCAGGCTCTCGGTCTGTTCTCTCTATCTCTGTCCTCTGTATACCCTCCTTTGCCCTCTTATCCCATACCCCATGTCAAGAGAAGACCTTTAGATCTTTGCAAGGACGAGATCCCCATGCCACTCAGCTCTTTTCTTGTGTGCCTGCTGGGCACAGGGCGTGGAGGAGTCCCCTACATCCCTGTCTGGGCTTCTCTCATTAACATTCTCTGCACTCCCTTTTTAGCACAGCTGACTAAATGCAAGCAGCTCTGTGGGTTTTTGTTAATTAGTATTATCTTTATTACCTCACTTTGCATCATTTCATGTCTCTTACACCATTTTCTGGATGCTATTGATTTGATAGTTTTCACAGTCTTTAATTCTGTTTATTTTAGTAATGGGATAATAATTTTTGGAAAACCACAGTTATTTATAAAACTGACAAATACAAAACCCAGACTCTTTTCCTTCCATCAAACTGATGTTGAATGTCCAAGTTTTGCTAATGCTGACATGCCTAATGAAATAAAATCTTCATTTAGTGAGAAGTCCTCTCATTTGAGTGCTTTTTCCTAGTGCTGTATAAAAAGGGAATTCAACATCTTATCAGTGTTTATAATGTAAAGAACTGTATTCACAAGTGTGTCATTCTTTTAGCCTGCTCTGAGGATAGCACCACACTTCAGTGTGAGAAATCTATTTAGATGTCTGAGACTTTGGTGTCCGCTATGCATTCTTCTAAACATTCGCCAGTTAATTAACCATATGGGAATGCTCAGGTTTGAGCTTGCTTTGCAGTCCAAGGTTAGATACGGTCCTCTTTTTCCTCCAGTTTTTTGTATCACGTGCTTGTGCACACCGTTATTGAAAGTGCAAAAATCAAAATGTAGAGGGGAAGAGCATAGAGCAGGGGGTCAGGAGACCTGGGATCCAGGCCCAGGCTTGCCGGCAACACCCCCCAGGCCCGGGGACAGTCACGTAAATCCCACACTCCCGGGTTTTCCTATCGGTAAAACGAGAGGGCTAGACCAGATAATCTCAGCTTCCGATGTTTGCAGATCGTAGTTCTAATGTTACCGGACCTCCTGCTCCTTTTAAACAAGCATGCTTCTCAACAGCTGCTGAGGCCATTGTTCCCGCACACACTGATGAACACCCTGGAGAAGAACATGTACTACTGAAGGGGATGTGATCATATTTTGATCTCCTAAGTTTTAATGTCCTGGGTCGAGGGAAGAAGAGCACGTCTATGACGAGGCAGTGGGAGGTTGCTTTCCCGGGTGAGAATGGCACAGGACCTAGTTCTGTACTGCTCAGCCCCCTTCTTCCTGCACCACTTTGCTTCCTCAGGGCCGTCACGGTGCGGCACACTCGCCGCTCTAGCCTCCTCTTCCAGTGCAGGCTGTAGTCCAGGGGCGGCTCAGAAACCCGCGGGCACCCCAGGCCAGCCAGTCATTGGTACCTCCTCGTACCTCCTCAAACAGATGCCATTCAAATCGTTTACTGTTTATTTATGTATTGTTTGTTTGTTTGTAGGCTCTGTGCCCAGCACGGAGCCCAACTTGGGGTTTGAACTCACAGCCCCAAGATCAAGACCTAAGCTGAGTTCAGGAGTCAGACATTCAACCAACTGAGCCACCCCGGCTCCCCAGTTGTTTACTATTTTATTTTATTATTTTATTTTTTTACTTTTTTCCTATTTATTTATTTATTATTCTGTTCAGTTAGCCACTGTATAGTACATCATTATTTTTGAGTAGTGCTAAGTGATTCATTATGAGAGACTGAGGGTTGCCTAGGGCAGAGACGGGGCAGGGACTATTGAGCCTATTGAGCCGTTCCTCTCCCAACTCCAGCGTGGCCCACCTGTCCAGAGAAAGCAGGGTCCTACAGTTAAGCATTCTTTGTTTCTCCAGCATGCCCATTGCAGAGCCCCATTGCTCACCTCGGGTAGCTTATTCACGTGCTCCTGGCAGCCACATAGAGTACCCTTTCAGAAAGGAGTTCTCATAAATGTTGTTTTCTCGCTCACGCTGGATTTCCAGAGATACTGTAGCACCCCTAGAGACTGGTTTCCTAAGCCCTTGGCCTCCTGGCACCCCATCCCCTTTACGCAGCTCTGCCCCAGCTATCCTGAACTGTTCGCTGCTTCCGGAACTCACAGTGCTGAGAGGAGGATTTATCCAGAAGCTAAGGATTCTTTCTTTAGTTTCAGGATTCCTTCCAGGGCCCTGGGAGGGCCTCCAGCAACTTTAACTTTATATTCAAAATTTTGTATTTTTTTTTAACCCCTTCCCCTTCCAGATATGTAAATGTCAGCCCCACAAAGTCTGGTTCCCATCCGGGAACATGTTCCTTGGTGTCTCCATTTTCTCTGCAAGGAATCCCCATTCCCCCCTGCATCCTGACTGACACGTTCCTCTCTTAGACTTGGCTCTGAAGTGCCCCACACTGTCAGGTTTCATCCCTCATCCAACACGTATTCATCGGATGCCTACATTATGCCAAGCCTTGTTCTAGGTGCTGAGGGAGCAGTAGATAAAATGGAAATCTTTGCTTCGGTGGAGCTTGTAATCTCACCGGGGGGGAGCAGGTTCATTCTAGGCGGGGTCAGATGCCACTTCTAGGTTCCCACTGCTGTCAGTCATTCTGCTCTCATCGTTCACACGTCTGTCTGTCTCCCCTCTGGACTGTGAGCTTTCTAGAGTGGGGGCTGTGTCCTTGTTATCCTGGCATCACAATGCATATGGACAGGCTCAGTAAAAGTCTGTGGCGAGAAGGAACACATAGCTCCTAACAACATTGGCATGCGAGGAGGGGAGGCAGCTGCTGATTTCCTGTGCCCACCCTAATTCTAGGAAAATGAGGATTCGCCCTCCAGATTTAACCGCTTAAATTCCGGGTGGGAGTATGCAGTGAGAGCCGTGGCTCATTGGGCCACCCTGATTAAACTCTGGCTTCAGAGGACCCTTCCTTCTTGTTGCAAGCTGCATTGTCCCCTCCCCAGCGACAGTGCTGGGGTCCTGTTGGCAACTTCAGGAAGTACACCATTTTGAAAATGGACTAAGTTCCATGAAGAATTTTTATCTCAGCCGATCAAGTAGCTTTTATAGTCATGCAGAAAAATCAAGGAAGTTTTAAATTCTTTATAAGCAGAAACAATAAATTTCTCGTCTCTTAAAATAGAATGCTCCAAGAGTTGCTGTTTCCTCAGTTTGCTATTTCAAGAAGTGGTATTCAGGATTTGAGCTTGTGTTAACATTTAATTACCAGAGACACAAAGTCCAGAAATGACTAGAAAGTTCACAGGAAGCTATCCTGTCAGAGAGAAAAGCAATGAAATCAGTAAGCCTTTCTGCCGAGCTCTTCCCGTGGTTTTTGAGGCTTCATACGTGACTGGCCAGAACTGAACTCACCTGTGGGCCTATGCTCTCCAGCTATGCTGGATTCCAGAGGAATCTCATTTTCCCGGCACAGAGAGGATTCCCTAGCTTCTCTTTGCCTGTGGATCTGGAATTTCAATTTGCATGGATGTTGGGCAGCCAGACCCACAGCAACAAGTGGTGGAGGAAGGAGTGAGGTTGGAGAACCTCAAAGGGAGGTTAATGGGGAGGGCACTGTGGATCATGCCTTTTGGCACCTGTGACAGCCACAGGATCACCGGGGTTCACCGTGCCGCCCCTGCTTCGACCAGTGGATGGGGACTGGTGGGGCCGTGATATCAGGGGCTAACCTGTACCCATGTTGTCCCTTAAGATGCAGCTCCTTCTTCCCGCTGTCCTGATCACATGGCCCTGGCTTCAGGCCTTGCCTGTGGATCTCTGGCAAGGAAGCCAAGGTTTTGAATCATTGTTATGAAAATGTCTGTGGGCGCTGGGCCTCCCAAACTCTCCAGTAGAGTCTGCCTCCACTCTCACCCCACATAACCAGCTGTGAGCAGCGCAGAATGGGGCTCACTCTCGCCTCCTCTAGAATTTTGAGTCCTGCTGCTCTCGTGGCCGTGCCCTAGGGGAGTGGGTCTGAAGGGCTTCTGTATACACCCTGACCCCCCCAACTGTTATTCTTCTCTGTCCTGCCTGACACAAACTTCATCAATACTCTCTTCAGTTTTTAATGTAAGCATCTATTTATATTTATTTTGGGCTCAGTCCCTGAATTCCAGTGTCATCTCTGTTAGTATACAGTTTCCTCTGTTTGGCCTTTTGTGTTCCCTTCTTTGTGCATGCCCCTACCATTGTTGTCTGTTTTATTTTATATGTTCTTGGAGAGTACAGGCAAGTTTTTGTAAACAGATTGGTAAAATTGAATGTATGTGTGACGTTCACCACTCCCCTCCCCCACCAAAAAAAAAAAAATCACTGTCATGCAAGCAACACATTTAATAATAGTAATGCTTGTAATAGTAATAACAACAGCTATTATTATCATGTGCTTACCGTTTTCCAGGCTCTATCAGGCATTTTACATGCATGCACTCGACGGAGCCTGGTAACAGCCCCATACAACTGTGCAGCTCAGCTTTCTTAACTACTGTACCGTACCGCCTTCGAGTTGATCCACATCTCTGGGGTATCTCTGGCCCCACCAGAGCAGATCCAGGTTTTGTGAGTGATGAAGCTGAGAACGTGGGGGGCCTTGTCTAAAAAGATAATTCAAAATTATAAATACAAAGGGAGGCATGGAAGTTAATACTTTATTTAGAATTTGAAAAGAAATCACAACAAATTCCAAATTTTAAAAAAGCTAACTCAAACCGTAAACATCAGAAATACAGGAGAACAACATTTTTATGAATAAATCTCTTGATACACCTCAGTAATATTTTCTTCCCTACATTTTTTGGTTTCATACTATTATTACCTCTTCATATGATCATGGTTTGATTTGATGACTCTGTAATGCAAGGATAGATCATTTAATCTTTCCTGTAGCATTAGTCAACATCTGTATTTTGTTAACCATAGTTTAGGAGAGTGTCCTCTAGTTTTATAATGTTTGGTAGCATCACATAAATTTTTAGGATTGAAAAAGACCTCTATTAGGTTTCTTTCATATATGAGCTGAATAATTTTGGGGCATTCTCAGATTGTGCAATAATTAACTTCAAATATCCCCCAAGTAGTTCTGGGGCCAAACCCCTTGAGATACATCTGTATTGCAACATGGCCCCTGATGTTGCACTTCATGTGACATGAGTCATGACATTGGGTGGACTGACACAGTGGCCATGGTCACTTCGGATCTTCCTAAGAAGCCAAGATGCCAAGCAGCAACTGAACTCTACACAGACATGGGGCCTGGGCAGGGGTCGATGCAAGTGAAGGACACCAAGCTTTGTGCACAGTCACTATGTCTCTGGGCCCTGGGCTAGATGCTGGGGGTGGGGTGGGGGTGGGCAGAAAGGAGACCCAGCCCTGTCCCAAGGCACTAATAGTCAAGGAGGTAAGCTGTGCACAGGTCGTTTCAACCCACAGCTGAATGAACTGCACTCTAGGACTGCTACTAAGCGGGTGTGGCAGGGGGTGTCCCTGTCAGAGAAGGGAAAGACTATCTCTAATGGGTTGAGGGAGGTGCGCCTCTAGTACAGGGCTAAGTACTGTGTCCTGGGGCTAGAGCAACTCTGCTTTCACTCCTTTGGCTTATTTACCTGTGGGAGAGTTGTTTTTTAGAGGAAGGATTCTGCTAAAATAGGACATTTGTCAGCAGCCTGCAGGGCTGTAGGCTTGTGACAGGTGCAGAGGTGTGAGCGAGTGACAGGAGCAGGCTTGTGTCAGAAGCGGAGCCACATTGCTTCTGTCCTGGTCCTGGGGTTAGAGACACAGCTGCCTCCATAGGAGGGCTGCATGTTGGTTAGGGAGTTCAGAACTTTGCGCACTTGAAGAGTTCCCACTCTTCCTTCAGCACCTTGAGGCATTTCTGTGGTGAGGTGAGGAAATGTCCCAGCCCGTGGGTGGCACTTGGCTCAGCCTCCTCCCTTAGCTCTGCATTTAACTTCCACCAGCACCTTTCGCCATATTGAATTAAATGTTTCCGAGCCATCCTCTTCCACTGTCCAGAATGTCCTCAGCTCAGTTCCATGGCTAGTCTCCAAGGAGTGACAGCCCTCCTCCAGAACTGTGTATAAAATTTTAGAAAGGAATATGTATACACATTTTTGGGGAGAGTGGGCCCAGGTTCTTAGAGGGGTCTGTAACCCCAGAGAGGTTAAGAAGCTCAGCACTGGGCATGTTCCTTGTCCCTCTCTAATTTACAAATTCCAGCCCAGTTCCTGAGACATCGAAATCCCTGGGGGAGCTTGTGCAAGCGCAGATCCCCGGTCCTACCTGTAGAGTTTCTGATTCAGTTTACTTTTGTATCAGCTTCTCCGGTGATGCTGCTGCCTGTTACTAGGACCCCACTTTGAGAACCATTCTTGTAGACTTTTATAAACTGAAAGTACCATGATCCTCTCCCTGTCAGATTTCACAATAACCTGAGAAACAAATGTTCGTAAATAAGGACATTTAACCTCCAAATGAGGACCAAAAGCTAAAGAAGTTGTATCTATAGGTTGAGTTGCAGTTTTCACTTACTATAAAAGCAGCATAATCAGGCCCTGTGCAAGTTCTGAATGTTACAGACTCAGGAGCTGACCGAGTCCCCGTGATGCTTAGGGAAACACAACATCTTTGAATATTTAAAATACAAACCAGTGAATTCTCAGGTTTTCAAAACATGGTGGTTCCGATGGCCTAGGAGCAGCTCCATCCATGACCATTGGTTGATTTGGGTAATTCTGGGCCCAAAATCTTGCTTTTGACCATAGAAAATCAAGAACTTGGCTCTTTTAGCTGTGTCACCCCAGGAAGGATTAAACTTAAGTGTGTTGATGGCTTTAAAACCAAGGCCAGGGCGCCTGGGTGGCTCAGTTGGTTAAGCGACTGCCTTCAGCTTAGGTCATGATCCCAGGGTCCTGGGTTCGAGTCCCACATCGGGCTCCCGGCTCGGCAGGAAGCCTGCTTCTCCCTCTCCCACTCCCCCT